>NC_051183.1:115521858-115774189 GCF_013339695.2 Rhipicephalus sanguineus
ATGAAAGGCTTCTCGGCTACACAAGTTTGTTTTTCCGCAGAAAACCCATTGTGAAAGAATGGCATGCTAACGAATATGTCACTCACAAATAATTTATGCGAGTAGGTACGTCGGATATGAAAGGTCATTGCAGGTTTATCCGCTCCCTCGACGCACAAAAAAATGGTGCTAGTACAGCTTACCAGCGTTGTTGCTGCTCTACACCTGCCCGACGATCCGGTGTTGCGTAAAGTGTAATACATTTGCAGACAAGCTAGAACTCCACAGGGGCACTTGCCCTATTGTGCAAAGGCTTCTTATTGACGTCCTTGTAAGCAGATGGCGAGTCACATGCCGGTCGAAAAGCATAACAGCAGCTCTCAGTGATTACAAAAGCGACAAGTAAACGCCGCTGAGAGCACATCGCAACAGAAGGTTGGTGTTAAGAAGGTAAAGAAACCCAAATAAAGTGTTTCGGAATAGAGCTGCTGAGCACTGAGCAGAACGCACGAGAATTTCTCAAAATAACAAATATTTCATTCATGTGAAGCAAGTTTGGCCACAGTGAAGAAATTTTCATATGACCATTTTTTGCGCATACGCGTTCCTGATACATTAGCTAGATCCATATTAAAAAGTTGCGAATGTATCCATTTATCTTAAGCATCGAAAATGTCGCATCGGACACAATAGCTGATACGGATCAATGATTGATATTGGTCTCGTATCCATATCGCAGATAATTGTTACCGAAACCTCTTGTATCATATTAAAGTACAATTACAGAGCATCTTGCCCAGTCCTGACTAGACCATGCACGGCCGACCTCGGTTTCCATTACATTC
This sequence comes from Rhipicephalus sanguineus, assembly GCF_013339695.2. NCBI lineage: Eukaryota > Metazoa > Arthropoda > Arachnida > Ixodida > Ixodidae > Rhipicephalus > Rhipicephalus sanguineus. Next base: position 115,522,683 of record NC_051183.1, read on the forward strand.
CAGTTCGATTATCATTCATTTATGCTCCACTGAACCGGTAGTGTGCATGAAATAATGGAAATAAGAAATCTAAGATTTTGATCATTTCCTTCGAAAGCACCTTAAAGTATGATCTTCCTTATATTTAACAGTGCCTTGAAAAGAGTGGAATGGAGCAGGGCCTCGGTGAGGAAAGGTAGGAGCAGGTCAGCTGAAGCACGTTGGACAAACTCTTCTGGGAAAACTGGCCACCCTGCATTGGTGATGCCTCTCGACTCTGAGCGTACGGGGACTGCGCAGCTGCCATTGTCATACATAAAAAAACGCACTGTAATCTGAATAAAAAGGGCGTAAGGCAGGGATGTACGTTCTCTCCTATGCTATTCAACGTGCGTTTTCAGAGCTGTTTTCAGCACCATGAGTGGTAACTGGCCAGGATAATACTGCTTTCGGAAATGCACAGCATAATGGTGGGTTTACAACACTGTTATGTAGAAAATCAGTAATATTGAATGCTACATGGAAGGGAGCAGCGGCTTGCGATAGGTAGAAGAGCACTGGAAGTGATAAGGCAATACATCTACCTATGAGCGCTAGTGACCACTCATACGGACCTTTAGACTGAAGGAACTCGAATAAGAAGCATGGGGTGCAGTGCACTGAACAGGTAATCATCGGTCATGAATGGCAGTTTACCAGTGTTCAAGAGAAGTATATGCAACAGCTGCATATTACCAGTACTTACCTACGGGTCAAGAATACGAAGGCTTACGAAAAGGGTTCACCTTAAACTGAGAGTGATGCAGTGAGCCAGGGAAAGGAAAATGGCAGATGTAATGTCACGAGACAAGAATTCGATAACAGAGGGAGTCAGGGAACAAACTCCTCTTATTGACAGCTTAGTTGAAACCAAGAAATGGGCACTGGAAGGGCATGTAAGGAAAACCCAAGATCCCCGCGGATAAGACAGGAGATGGGATTGCAAGAGGAGGTAAGCGTGGCAGAGGTAGGTGGAAAGTAAGGTGTGTGAAGTAAGTTCGCGGGAATAACGTGGGGGCAGCAAGCACAGGGCAGTGCCAAATTGAAAAACATAGAAGAAGCCTTTCCGCAGTAGTGGGTGGAGCCAGGCTGATGATGATGAATATTGGCATTACGATATTTGAAGGATTAATTTCGTAGTAAGACCAACTGCTAAATCTGTGCCATCACCGTGTTCGAAAATGATCATGACGTCTCAAGCGAAGGTCGTATTGACTGACCGGTATAGCTGGTGGTGTTCCAAAGAACCGTCCTCACCCAGATCTGGCGCGCGCACACCAAGTAAATAATAAATAACACAAAATAAGTTTTCTTTTCCGGGCTGAGTTTTGAGCCCGGGTCCGCGCGGTCCGAAAGCAAATGCCTTCAACACTAAGCCACGTGCGCGTGCTTGCCCAATATGAACTTGACTGAAGCACATGAATGTGTTCTTCTTACGTTGCGAAAAACTATTGGCAAACAGTACACTTGCTGTGAGCGCTTTATTGCAATATCTCGTGTTGGCGGAATAAAGCGATGTGCTGGACAACGCGTAAAGGCGATTCAGGAATTGCACATTTCAAGAAAATTCTGACTTCGAGAAAATTGAAGTCCTAAACCGTGTTTCCATGATCGCGTGATGATACTTTCGTTGGGCCTTTGTACAGGCTGACGATCGCAGGAAAGAACATTAAAGCCACCATGCCGATTCCACCCAAAAAGTGTTCCGGAGACGGTCGCTACCTATAATGAAATAATGCAAAGAAAAGCAGTACGTATACATATGTTGCCCCTATTTCCTCGATTGGAGAAGGGCTCCTCAATTTTTTTTCTTCAGTTTACAAGCGTGTTCTGCGACTGGCACTCGTAGGTTCTCAAAAAAAATGGCCGCGTAGGTGTGTGCTACGCTGCAAATGCCACCGAACGACGATAGACCACCGCTGCTTGAGATATGGGCGCCATCTAGCATACGTCGGGAAACATGAGCTTGTTCAGAGGTTTTCCTTCCTCCGTGGCAGAGGGCGTTCGTTGCCGTCATAGCGTGGCATTTTCAGCGAATTGCCGCATTTTCAGTGCAGCTTAAGAAACTAGGGTCTTTAGAATTGCGTGTCTATGTATTTTCTGGTAAAGGAACACACCACCTAATACTTACGTAGTGATGTTGCGCCTCTGATATGCGTAATGTCTTCTTTTTGATCGACAATGTACACAAGTATGAACCTACACACCAGTTCAAAATGGCTGGCCCTAGGGCAAGTGGTTCAACTTTGGCCGGGTGGCTGAATCGGGTGACAGACAGACAAACAGACAGACCAAAATTTCTGCGTTCAAGTTCCCCAAGAAAGACTGTCGTCTTTAAAAATAAAAAACCGTGCTCAAATCGGATGTAATATATTTGTGAGGTGTACACCTTTTTCTTGCGCACTCTTATGGAGCCCGCCCATATCTTGCTTTCCTATTGCTATTTCCAGAATTTTTTTTGTATAGAGGTAATTTTTGTCTACTGTATGTTCTAGAAAACCAAGACGGCTGTTTGTCAAACAGACATCTTCTCACCAGCGCTGTCTTTTGAAACATGACAACATAGGGTGAGCGGAGCCCTATTCCATTGCATTTGGCGTAGCGTCGGTTTCCGTCCGAAACAAGAGCAACACGACGTGGAACGACTCTCTGGCCCAGAATCCATAGAATTAGCTTCTGGTACCATGCTAGTTGGACGTCTCATATCCCATTGAAATCTGTAGAAGAAGTAAGGGCATGTAAGGAAAGGGCATGTATTCGTGCCCTTTCCTAGCTATAGACGCGTATACCATGTTAGTTTTGTAGGCTGTCTAGTTTGAACTGAATATCAGGATGCTGCTCTACTGGGCCAGTTGGTGCAACATATTAAAAAAATTTGAGCTGAAAAACGGCAAGGATAGAAAGAAATGGCCAGTACAAACATCACAACTGACAATACAGCCCTGTCAGTCAATTCCTTTCTGTTGTTGCAGTTTTTCCGCTCATACCTTTACAATTGAATACAAAAGATTCAAATGGTTTAACCGGATAGCCGCCCTTAAGGATTTTTCTTTAATTCTTGATCACACATGAAAAGTGAACATAAAAATCCGATGAGCATAGACAATATAAGTCTACTCCTATTCTACTCCATAGAATAGGAGTAGAACGCTTGAATGTCACACGAATACAAGCGCCGTTATTCAGCGTTTTCGTTTCATTCTCTACTATTATTTGAAAGTAATGAATGCTTACGTACTTGCCTCAAACTCAGATACCTTCATATTTTATATATAGCACAATGCCACGCAGCCGTTAAGCGCATGCTGTAGCACTCAACAGATTGAAATGAACGCCCGGTATTTACGCATTTGGTTTTATGCAGAGTGAACTAAAGAAAAGCTCGCTTCATGCTGCTACATCTCTATTTGCACGGAGTTCACTGCTCGCTGATAGTATTATGCGATGCGTGGCACACGGACCTACGTGACGTAACAATGTCGTGGCTTCTGATTTTTTCAGGTGTTCTGAAACAATTAACACACTAGCAACTGTTCACTGTGGTTTTATCTTGCGCGATATGCTTTGAAGAAGCAATATTCTTTTAATATATCGTGAAAAAAACTTAACTCTTTCAGTGCCAACTTCAAACGATCCAAATGAAAACTGTGTTTGTCTGCCTGCTTTCTTCGCTGGCATTGTCCAAGTAAGTAGTGGTAGATGAATATAAGCTACACGTTAAAAATGCTACATTATTCTAATCCAGCAGATATCCGTTCAGTTTGGAGGCACATTTAAAACATGTTTCACGACGTTTTTCATCCAGATCGGCTAGTTAAATTGTCTCCTAATATTGAACCAATGCCTTTTTCGCGATCTTCTTCGTCCACTGTTGCAATGCTAAGAGGTTCGAAAAGTCAATAACGGAGACCCATCGCTGCATTTACCACGACGTGGAATACTGCTCTTCTGTGTGCCATCTATCATTTTTTAGCCTTTCAACCAACTAAACCCCGGTATCCCTTCAATATTCCTCTTTCCGAACTGTGCTTCTCCTGTTCATCATACAAGCGGGAGAAAAGCAAGAGTTCTGGAATGTGTGCTTTCAGTTAGCGTGTCCTGTATCTCATCCTGACGCACCGCTACCGCTCGTCGAGCCCCGACCTCCCATCAATCCTCTCTCACTATATTGCATTGGAGAACGCTCGATGATCAGCAGATGCCTCCCCCCCCCCCCACACCACATCACTTAGCCAGCCAACAAGCTTTCAGAGAGAGCTTGAGCCAGCTCGAATCACGAGCGTAAGTGAACGCTCATCGCGAACGCCCTTTACGCGGTCCCAGCTTCATGCTTCCTGCACTACAGACGCATGTATCCTAAGCTATATTCTGGAAATAAACATATTTATTCGCTCGGATTGGCCATACTTTTCAATACTGCTATTGCTATTGGAGCTCTTGGTAAGGCGGATATAAATGATCCTAGTAGCGCGCCATTACGCCTTACCACTGGTAGCCCATTGCAAATGGTTGTGTCCAGATGACATTTCGCATCCTGCGAAAAGATACCAGTGATATTTCACGTTGAACAATTTCGTATAGCTAACCATCTACAATTGTGTGAGCACCGCAAAATTAACCGACGATTACAATACTGCCAAATGCGTATTCTAAGCGCAGCCTTGTGTTGGGGCAACGTCAACTGTGTTTCAAGTTTTGGCTATCCACAGTTGTAGCAATATAGCATTCGTTACATATTGCGACAGAAACTGCCAGCGCTCGAGTGCTACGCACACCACTCTGTGCATTGCAGGCGTCGTGAACCAAGCGAAATGCCGACAGCCCCTTTACGACAAGCGAAGTCAGCCGCAGCCCACGTGCCAACCCTCCATGAGCACAAGCTGCGACCGAGGGGCCAGCACACGTGACAGAGGAAGAAAGCAAAGTTAGAGGACAGTGGCTCTTGATACTGACAGACACCGCGTTCGCTCTCTTTCGTCCTCTTTAGTTCTATCGGTTACGCCGCCGACGCCAGCCAATGGCGATGTCGCTGTACGCAGGAACGGGTGCCTGAGAGCTGCACTTTAAAACTGGAAGATGTCCATTGATAACGTGAAGAGACGAAGGGTCATATTGACCTTCGCCACGAGAAGAAGATATTCAGAAGAAGCTGAACAGTTCAGTGCTCTTAGAGGGTAAGCCGTTATGAGGTAAAGGCAACAGCCGGCGTTGGTGACGATGTTGTGCCCCGTCGCCGTAGTATTCTACGACCGAGACATGCCCGAACTTGAATCATGTTCGCGAGAGCACCCTTATTCATAGTAATTAGGTGAGAGATCATATTATTAGACGTAATAGACAGAAAAGACGGAAAAGTGGAGAGTCAAACCGGATGTCCCACTATGTCATTTCGTAACTAGTGGGCGGTTGAATGCTTCCCACCCCTTATGAAGGGCTGTGCCTTGTTTCTTCATCATCAGCCACAGTATTAACAAAGTATGTTGCTATGTATAAGCGTATTGGCTTACATATGCATAGTGTTTACTTAGCTACTGCGCAAATGATGGTAATTAGGTTTGCGGTAAATGACTACGTTTACTTAGTACCGGTAGTGACCGCGAATGTGAACCATGAGATTCGGATTCACTGTCAAACAACAAGAAGAAATAGGTATGGGCAGTGCATGTAGTGAGAAGAAAAAGTAACCGCTTGTCATTATCATTAACAGACTGGATTCTAAGGGTAGGCAAGCACGCGAATAGGAGGCAGACAGTTAGGTAGGCAGATAAGAACAAGAGGTTTGGTGGGTAACGTGACCGCAGCAGGCACCGCGCCGGGCTGATTGGAGAAAGATGAGAGAGGCCTTTGCCATGCAATAGGCGTTGTCAGGCTGGTGATGGTGATCACGAAAGTAAGGGTGACGAGCCAAAATGATTACACAATGACTAATGCTGCAAATTATTCTTATTGTTCCCTGATGAAGCAGGAAAAGGGACATTTCAAGTTCAAATACCACAATTAATTTCGTTTATTATATTCTGCGGCGCTCTCGCCTTCGCAAACAACGTCATTGTCGGCGCGTGGGCACATCGGGGCTGCGACAATACTTCACCACACCCCGCAGGGGTGTCTGCGCAAGAGGCGTTTGCTGGTCGGCTCGCCACGAACCGGAGCCATTGGGGGGTTTTGACCCTCTCCCACGCCTAGCCGCGTGAAGCTTTGCTGTTTCCGGGGAAATGGGAATCCTGGGGTTGCGCTGATGCCACGTGTTTGGACATTTAAGGCCCCTTGGCGGAGGCAACATACCCCTTTAGCCCCTGCTTCACGTAGACGGCATCCGAGGGCTAACCCTCTAAGGGAAACTCGGCAGTCTCATTTTCCTGTCTCTCTCTGTACAAACACCTTCGTCGCTTTCTTTCACTTTTCCTGTCCTCTGCCCTCTTTCATTTACTTCAAATTTTCCTAGCGGCAGGGGTTACACTGGTGTGTGGTATCCAACCTTGGGTATGCTGTATTGGGTTAAGGTAGTGAAATACAGCTGGCCTCTGCAATTCCTGCGAGTCTTGCAGCGTCGCTTCGTTTTGCCGGACGGTGGTTGGCTGGTGTCGCTACCGAAACCAAATAGGCGTTCAAAGGTTCGAACTAATTTCTACGCCTCCCTCATCGTCCTTTTGACAAAAAAGGGCGCACCGATGAAATCAGCTTCTTCCTGCAGAACAAAAGAGAAACCTATCCAAAGTACCCTGCCGTTCATTCAAAGCGTACAAACAAGAAAGTGACAAGTATCTCGCCATTCCTTTTATTGAGATGCCTGACTAAATTATCACTACAGTGAATTCATGGTGTGCTCCACATGCAAGGACGCGTTAACATCAGGCAAGGCGCCCGTGATCAACGGAACCTTAAGTCGACCCATGCGCTCCTTCGCATTCCCACATTGTTCCCTTGAGTGGGAGATGGTGAAATTTTTTTTATCTCCAGGGCTTCAACAACCTCCCTTGTTAATCTGTCAACACATTTTTACATGACGCCAGTGCTTTCAAATCGAGGTGCGCAACCGCAGTCTCTGCAATGGATGCCTAGCTGCCATCCTACCACTTTCGTTGTGTTGTACTTGTGCTCTTTTGGCCTATCTTTTAGGCATCTTCCTGTCTGGCCTATGTATGACGCACCGCAAGACCAAAGGATTGCGTAAACCGAATTATCGGTGCACTGTACAAACCTGTCGTGATGCTTCTTAGTGCACACAGGTGTATTACATTCTTCGTTAACCGCCCGACACATTTTTGCCAGCTTGTCGGGTGCGGTAAACAACACCTTTACTCCCGCCCTTTTCGCCACTTTCTTCAAGTTGTGCGAAATGGAATGTACGTAAGGAATGGCGGAGACATTCTTTGTGCCGCCTTCTTATGCTGCTTCACGGTTGGCGTTTGCGCCTTGGTGTTTCACTTTTAGCCTTTTTTTTTCTGCAACGCTAGATAGAATTGCTCGCGGGTACCCCGCGTCTGTTAGACGACGAACCTGGTCGTCGTCTAAGAGACGATGACCAGGTTCCTTAGGGCATTGTCAAAAGATGAATAAATGATGCTGCACTTGACAAGCTTAGAATGCGAGGAAATAAATAGAAAAGCCGGTTTTTTTGCTCTTGGCTGGAATACCCACCAAACGTGTTGAGGTGAAAAATGAAGTCCTAAATCGAGGAGACGTAAAACAACTACCAACCGAAAGCTCGTGAGTCACAACTAAAGGTGCTAAGCACTGACAAAAAATTACAAGTATATCCGAAGATTGCTTTTGAAAGTCAAGTCTTCCTCGTCACATTCTAGCACAATTAAAAGGTCATCCACGAATGTAAAAACACCTAACACTTGCGTTGGTGTCAGGCGCTGCTGCAACAGTCCTTTTAACCTTCCTTCTTCTGTATATTCATGTGACAGCAGTATTTATTCTGCGCAGACACTGAGTAAACTTTACGATTACAGAATAAATATATACAGCTCATATTACTGAGTAGGCATAAGTGGATCATAAGTGGATCAAGCCTTGATATTTTCATATTGAAAGGGTTTGTAGCGCAAGCACGGTAGTGCTAAACGAAAGGCGTAAAAGCGAGGAACGGAAAGCAAAGAGGGACGACACGTTCATCGCTTTTACGCCTTTCCTTCAGCACAATCGCGCTTGCGCTGCAAACCCTTTCTATATGCGCTTCAACCAACTAGTCCAAATAATCGTTCTTCTCGATATCTTAAGAAAATACGCTAAAGCAAGGTTTTCACACGCGTATGTAACAACAACATTGTATGTCAGGAGAAGTATGAGTGGTAGTGCAATTATTGCGGTTTGGTGCTAGACAAACCACTGTCTCAAAGTGGCCCAGTATTCAGCCGAACGCCGCGCGCGAGCACGATGCCCCGCGTAAAGTCCCTCTATCTTTCAAAAGTAGCGAAAGGTCTTGATCCAGCCGCCGCGCCCTGCGATAGGTCGGTTGGCGACACGCGACCTTTTCGCCTTCGCGCCCCGCTCAAAGGGTCCAGCGGCGGCAGCGCTGTGCCGGCGATAGGTACGGATCACTGTGTTTTCAAGCGTGGAGTGGGGCGATTTTAGCAAGTAGAGAGCACTTCACGCACCTCTGTCGTACTGTTGTTGCAAACTAGAAGCGTTTATGTACCTGAAGTTGAGTGGACGCAGGAATTCCGCGTTTGATTTTAATGTTTGGAGCGTGACGTGCTAGTATGTCGGGTCTCTATGCCTTCGGTTACCTCCCCGCGCGGAGGACAGAAAAAAGCTTTTCTTTTTTTTCGTTCCTCGCGGTGACAAAAATATATGCTGAAGGAAGGCCCAACAAAATCAGTCGCGAGAAATATGTGCCCACAGAAAACACCCGGATATGCGAAGTAAGTGATTTTGTAATGGCTATAACTTCAAGCAGCCTTTCGCCTGGCCGGCGTGCTTTTGTTCGTGCATATGCATGAGCATTATCTCAGCAACGCTAGTATTGCTTCGGCATTCTTTATGCCGTTGATTTGTGCGCAGTAGTCTATGGAGAGTCACACCCCGTATCTGTAACACTAAATTGCTCGGAACCCAATAAAGCTGCTTTTGATTTGCTCACCGAGGTGGCTTCAACACTACAAGCTCACAGGCAAATGAGCATTTGGGATTAGCTTTTTGCCACACCTTGCCGTGTTTTGCCATGCTTTTGACATGTTCGACTAAATAATATTGCAAGACGCTGGGAGGAAAAGACTGAAACCATATATGCCGCACCAAACATCTTTTCTGATTTGCCAAGGCAGAAGGAACAGAAGCCACCCTGCAAGCGAATGAGGGGGGATAAGTGCTCACAAAAAAAACTACAAAAAATTTTTTTTATGAATTCATGCAATAAGATCCAGTTTTTCAATAAGTACTCTTTTGTTCTCTTGCATCTCTACAAAAAGCCACCTAACACAGCTTTTCTGGTTGTAGTCTGGTTTTAGGGCCTGTACGTGTATACATACCCCAAATTTATTTGAAATGTCATTGGGTAACATTGCAACGTACCTTTATATCTGCGGGACACGGAGGCAGCGGGGGTAGTAAAAGGGAGACGGCTTTGGATAAATGCACGTTATTAAAAACAGTTAAACATTAAAATGGGCGGGGCACTAGTGGGCATGCTATATTTCTTAGATCTTGAAAGGTATTGAAGTTGCTGATACTAGTTGCTGATACTGCTGATAGTTGCTGAGGTACTCAGTTGCACTGCATTTGAGGAATATCAGCCCTTCTCCTAAGGGAGGAATACATGAGGAATATCCCCTCTTCTCCAAAGTAAACCTCTTAGAGTATAAAGAAAATAAGCTTAGTTAAAAAAAATCACAGCATATCCACGGAGTGAATGATGATGAGTGGGCGAAGCTGCGGAGGTTCATCGGTAAACCGTGAATCTTCCGTGAATTCTGCCCAGTGCATCATCACCGACGTGAGATCGGGCGCGTTTATACTATAGGTTCGATGAGTTATGACGACTTGCAGCGCACTTTAGTTTTACATGTACGCTGTGAATTTTCATTGTTTAGAAAACCATTGCTTAGAAAACATCTGGCGTCTTTCGTTAAGCAGCTGGCGTCTTTTCGTTTTGCTTTAGAAACATCTGGCGTTCTTTCGTCTTGCTTTTAGAAAACATCTGGCGTCTTTTGTTGGTTTATTTCATCAATCAACGGCGTTTTGAACAAATTTTTTATTGTTTAATCACGCACAGGAGAAATCTCACCAAGCACTACCTTGGAGGTAAAGAATGGCTGCTAATGGGAATGAGAGACAGAAGAAGTCGGCTTTTAGCTAACGCTGCGAATTTTTTATTGTTCAACAACGCACAGGAAAAATCTCCCACCGGCACCACTTTGCAGGTCAAAGCGTAAGACTGGTTACATACTACGCTACGAGGGACGAACGGGTGCCGCTATAAGGAACTTCGCCCCTAAAATACCGTGTAACCGTGGGAAGACTTCCGAACACAGACAAACACAGTCAAACCAATAATAGCGCGTATTTTGCGCTACGCAATACAAGAGCGCTAGGTACCCGATGAAGTTTCCGAAAGGAGCAGTAGGCTGGCTACCTGCCTATTTTATTCGAGCTAGAAAACAAGCACTTTTAACCCACCCAAACACCACCTGTTCTTCAAGTTACGCTGAATGTCAAAATATGCAACGAAAAAAACAATAAATGCCCTGCATGACTGCGGCTGTGAAAAACCCGCTGGGAACCTGCTTCGGAAACGCACGCGTTTTATTTCAATATTTAACGTGCTCCGTGCTCGTTAAAGTTATTGTCCCTCTAGTTTGATAACTGATGAGCATCTTAAGCCACAAATATTAATAATTTAGCGGTTCAAGCGAGCACCGAGTTCGCTTTCAGGCGCCCGCAATATGCACGGGAGTGAGCGGCGCGTCGTCTGCTGTCGTTGCTCCTTGGACCCCTCGAGAGGGCGCGCGTGTAGTTGTCGCTACCTTTATAAATATAGGGACCTTAGCCCCGCGTTGACCACGGCAAATCTAGCGGCAGCTTGTGTCACTGTATTAAGCTGCGGGCGGAGTTTCGTGACCCGAAACGCATTGAAGGACTCTAGTATAACTGAATCTCATCCCGGCGATAATGTGCCCGCTGCTATTGCCATCCTCTCTGCAAAAGCACTTCGCCACCAGGAAATTCGTGATGTACGAAACCATGTTCAAACGAATGAGTCTTTACTAGAACAGAAGGAACTTGATCTCTTTCGCAGGCTCGCAGCAGTTGAGGCGATGTTAGATTCATTTAATTCAGATCACCATACTTCTGATCTTCCGCAAGCACTATGTGCACCATGAGAACCGAGATAGCTACCTAATTCCCGATGTGACTATTTTGAAGATAGGTTATACGGCGAGGCTTCATCGATACGTCGTGCCTTGTACAGAGCATCCAAATATTCTGCATTACTTTCCTCGATCTCATTCACTTTTATATACCTCTCACCCACGTGTATTGCTAAAATCTTCACAGTCTACTGAACGTCTCTTTCCAAATTTTTCTGGTGTGAGTATAGCGATCAGGTAGCCAATAGAAGTCTAGCTCGGTAATCTGAATGCTTTCCCCTGATCGATTCCCTTTCTACTGTTGAGTCACGTACTCGGTGTTTGACAGCCTCATAGGCAGACTGCTTTCTTACCTGATGCTTACAAAAATGAAGATAATTCATTAGGTAGTATTATCACGTCTACTCCTTCAATAATTAACTTACCTGCAGTACTAAAGTTGTCACAACCTGTAAGTGAAGTTACAGGAGTGTAGACTTCAAACGTGGTTCTAATCGGGCTGCCCCCAATCCACATGACATATTGTTCGTTTGGACTACGCATACCATCAAAAAGCTGCTTCCTATGCAGTCACTTTATAAAAGGAAATATACGATGGAGGAGAGCTGCTAATTCAATATATACACGAAGTAACGCCATCCTCCACATATATTTTAGGCGTACCTGTTTTCTGACTAGTTTGGACGTGTAGGTATGTTTTCTAATGCGAATAATTCTACAAGTGTGTTTTGCTTAATTTTTCCCGCGTCGGAGGCCACCATTATATATAGCTGGCGCGTTCAAAGCGACACTGATATCAAACAGGCAATGCAATAAGTACAAAGGGCATGCTGGGCGCAAGTGTTCACAGTAGTAGTACGACGGCAGCGTAGCCTGGATGAAGAAAAGAGTGACAGCTGTACGTGTTAGTACACCAAGTTTTTTTCGGCAGGTATGTGCAGCAGGCTTATTCACATTTCTATCCATTCGGATGAAGCATTCATACTGCATTATGCCGTTTCTTCCACATCTTTTTCTCATCTCGCGAGCAACGTGGACAACAATTAACACAAATACGTCACTTTAAATATTTGCAGCATGGCTGAACCTTCTGTAGAATCAGACACCGAAATTAGACAGGGTCAGCGGCATGGATGCTTAGATCAAAGAACGCACTCATGCCCCAATATGAATTGTGCGAAGTAAAGAAAACGAAGTAGTGTGCAAATCCTACCGTATGATGAAGAGATACGCTTATTGCTCAGATATATTCCAAGTGCGCAAAACTCTCTGACGCGCAGTTTATATTTATGTGTCAGAGGCCACACGCCATACAAACCAGAAAAGCTCATTGGGAAAATAATACGCACACTCCTAAGTTGCCTGTAGTCAACGCAGGTGCTTTACGTGGGCCTCCTGCATTGTTACGCTTTATTAAGAAGCCGGTAATATTGTGCATCTTCAATAAGCTTTACCTACACAGAGATGTACTATCAAAGACTGCTTATGAGACGAGCGTGTGATATCAGTATTCGTTTATTAAAAATATTTTGTTTGCACATTTTTGCATAGGTGTAGGGATATAATGCGACATTAAATCGCGTGATATTTCTGCTTGGTTTGAATTTAGAGGCATCGCTTCTTAGTACTTACTTCGATTAGTCAAACCAACGTGACTGTACAGCAAATCTTGTCTGCCTAGTTGGAGAAACAGCCACAAAAGAAGGGGCTCCACCTAAATTAAAGGGCCCTAAATTATTCTGAGTTCAAAGACAATCGAGTGGTTTCCTCCTGGCCTTCATTACCTGTCTTGCAGGGGCTTCCACCTCCTGGCCACCTTTTCTTCATAAAACAGGTGGATAATGTCAGCACTAAGCGTTGAAGCAATCAGGATTTCGCGCTTTTCGGCTACACGCTGTTAGTTCCGCTTGTGCAGTCGAGAAGGCAAAATAAGATGCGATAGCCATGCGATACAAGGCATAACGGGCATTAGACGGCATCACAAAGAAGGGTAGGAGACTACACTCCTTTTCCATTCACAGGAATTCACAACTGATATATGTCCCTTATATTGACAAATCGATAGCTTATTTCCTCACGGCGTCACGTGAACAAACTGTTGGCATCACGAATTGTGCCGTAAAGACGGGGAACGCAAGGAGCGAACAGCGCGCTCGTTCTGTGTATTTGAGAGCTTGTTTAGGGGCCTTAAGACGTACACATATGAAAGTAGAGGCTGCGTGTACTGGTCCCATCTCCTCATCTGTGCATGTCCTAATTTGCAGACCCATGCTTTCAAATCTAAATGAAATTTGCGATAGAGTAACTACATCACTTTTACATGAATAAGAAAATATCCAATGTGTATGTCAGTCAAGGCGAAGCTACGTATAGGCTTCAGAGCACTCTTCTTCATTTAGCAACACATTTTCAACCACAGATGTCTCGAAAAAGTTGGGGGCGCGGATGCAGGGAAATATATCGGCGACCACGGTGGACTGTTGAGAAGCTGACACTAGTGGCAAAGATATGGCAGTTGAATGGAGTGTTCGACAAACCAAGCGCGAAATTGCTTCCGATACCTTTGCCGCGAGCATACATCCTTCGTTTCGTTTACCCTTGATTACGCATGCTTGACAAGCAGCAATATCCTTGTATGCGTTGCGTACAGATTATCAAAACTGCTCAAACGTAGTTTGGTAGCGAGACAACACAAAGACAGAGTTGCACATACCCAGCAAGGTGCGATGGACCATATCGACCCCCGTGTCCAGCATTGCAGGAAAGGAAAATCACACTTCAACGAGCGGTAGCGCGTCGTCTTTATAAATGCACACGTGCAAGCGCCGGTGACGGTCAGAGTGCGAGATGTGAGAGTTCTAAAGAGCTCACCTGCAGGCCTTTCAAGCTGTTTATCACGTGAATGTGGTGATATAAGCGCTTGTTCTCGTGTACCTCGCGCGACCTCTACATAAGGTCGTTGCGGCGCCTTGTCACAACAATACAGTACTTCATTCTCTGCGACCAGCTTTAAATGTTTCGATTTTGACTGTTGAGACTGTTGAAGTGACTAGCTCGGGAGTGTATACTTTTACAACGCGCACTAGTTTATGTGACGGTCTCACGCACAGCATTTTAATGTCTAATAAGCGTACAGACAGGGCCAGTCACGTGTGTCTTTACGCGGCTGTCACTCAGGAAGAAGGCCACTGCCAAACCATATCGCAATAGGATGTTTGCGAGAAACGTATACATTAATGCAATCGCTAGCGAGCAATCCAAAGGCCAGTGACCTCATGCGCAGGACTTGCTATTTGCGTTGGTTTTCTTCCCTATCAATACAAGATTCAGTGCCGGTAGGCAATGCGTACTCCTCCAAGGAGATATATTACTTACGCTATCTCTTGAATGCTTTTCAAAGAAAATGGATATTTTCCCCACCAGAAATGCCCGGCAAGAGAGTCTCCTGGACAACGTTTCCGATGACGAAGAACGAACAGTGCTTGGTCGCAAGATTTCTGGTCTCAGTGCTCCCAGTTATGATGGATCCTACAGCTATAAGTGAATTGGAACGACAATATATGCAGGGCTTCCATTTATGCCAAGTGCAATGCTCTTGTTTCAATGTAGCAGATGTTGTTAAATCAAGAAACTTGCCGTTTTGCTGCCCTGCATTACTGCCAGCGCATGCAGCTGCTTCTATTGCCCACCGCTTTACCATGTTCCAGCTCACTTCACTTCCTGCCTCATGCTTTGTTTGTCTCCAGTCACCTACCCAATTGCATAACATTGCCTTTGAGCCCTGCTCAGAGAGGGTGCTAACCCTGTAGACGAGGTGCGGTAAATATGTCATGAAACGAAACTGTCCCTGTTGACGAAGGCGATGTAGTTAGAGATGTATTCAGTAAAGGCACTGGTAAGGATACATTTAAGGCGCAGGGAGATTTTCTCTATTCACACAGCGTTTCGGCAAGTTCATCACTTGGCTAGTTTTTTTTTTTTTTGCGAGCCTTGGCGCTACACGTTACAGTATATGCGCTATTTCACGCAAGAAAGAATGATTTTTATTACCATCGATTACTACTACTACCATATGCTGAAACTGTATGGTTTGACCTAAAAAAACTACGTAGTGCAACATCTGACTACATACAAAGACGTGAATGTGCGTCGTCATCTTACTGGTAATACAAATTCACTTTTTACACGCTTAGAAATAATAATAAAGTGCCATCAAATAATTTCATACTGACAGGACCTGTTCTTCGCTCAGTGACAACCGCACCGCAATTGGAAGGTTCAGATGGCAGAGAAGTCGAAAGACTAGGCCACGCCACGATCTTTAGGGTGGCCTAAGACAGGCTGACAGTCTACAGCTGTTAAGGCGAATATCTTAGGTGCCTCATGCAATGAGAGAACTGACCGTCGTCGTCAATAGGAGTTACGCAAATGTCGTCATCACGCGATGACGACATCATATCACATCATCATGACGTATCAGATCGTTAAAATTTGGGACGTCATCATGATGTCACTAATGACGGCACATGACACCGACGCTATTTCAAATGTGGGCCAATGACGGAGGCACTGCAAAACCAGGTGAGGTGCAAAAATGCTCAATGCCTCCGACCATGGAAGCAGTGCAAAATCACGTTAGGTGCAGACAGTTGTTGGAGGAGGGTTGGTAAGGGCAATGTGACCATGTGCACATACAGCTAGCATTCGGAAACTATAAACACGTATAAGCTGACACAGAACACCTACCCGGTAAATATACACATACAGCGAGTCTCTTTGGTATACATCGGCTTATAAATAGAAAAGAAGGTGCATTACGCCTTCGAGTCGTCTAAGGTGAATGAACAAGAGACGCTGTGGGGTTTCTTTCTTTAATATAGATTTACCAACACCACCGCCACCCTGCGCGCTTTTTGCCACGCCACGGTGGTCTAGTGGTTATGGCGCTCGACTGCTGACCCGAAGGTCGCGGGATCGAATCCTGGCCGCGGCGGCTGCATTTTCGGTGGAGGCGAAATAGTTTGAGGCCCGTGTACTTAGATTTAGGTGCACGTTAAGGAACCCCAGGTGGTCGAAATTTCCGGAGCCCTCCACTACGGCGTCTCTCATAATCATATCGTGGTTTTGGGACGTTAAACCCCAGATATTATTATTATTATTACCCTGCGCGCATATATGAGTGAGTTGTTTCGCCCTCTAAGGACACCTCAACAAGAATTAGTGAACCATTCACATCGTGTAGCACAAACAATTCGTTTTCGTGCAAGCGCATCTATATCAGAGCATGACCCGTGTTCATCTTACGCTATTGTTTTAGTGAAAACAAGTTTCGCCGAATCCTTGTGCTGGGAATCGTGCATTGGCGATTAGTGTTCAATCTTGCTAATCCATTTTTGCACTGACGGCTAAATTGATACCTATAGAATGAACGCCGGAGTTTCTCCACGTTCGACAACAGAATCAAGAAAGAGAAAAAAAATGTGCCTGCTTGAATTCTGCTCACTGTTTCGTATTCGTCGCCTCCTGTACGTGTTATTGCTTCATCACATTTCCTGCTGCTTACCATGAGGGTTAAACGTTTTGTTGTAGTTGAACGATTTGTCCTTGGGGATTGTTAAATAGTCTGCACTGCAAACATCGGAAGGATGTGTTATTGAATGAGATAGGAGGCGAAATGCCTTCACGAAGTCATCTCCACATTTTCAATAGGTTTAGAGTTGTTCGTATTGCTATCACTTCAAAATATTTGACAGCAACGTCACTGCTCAACAAGCCCGAGGCTTTGCCCCAGACTCAAATGACGATTCACGACTTGTGGGAGACAGTTGTATTTCACAGACATTTTCGAACTTTGTCGTTGCCTGTATTTCACCGCATGGCTATCATGAAAGCAGCGTCTGTAATAATAATTATTAAAAGAAGCCTTTTTTGACATTTTACTTTGTCATCTTTCTATTTACTTAGCGCGGTGCTTTCTTTTTGTCCGGTCACGCGAGAATTGTACTTTATTCAGCGCAATTGAAGATATGCGAGAAAGTAAAAAAAAACGGAGTGATGATATTTACCTTTTTTCGTTGTGACGTAAGGGTCTCGGAAAAGGAGAGTAGGACAGGCTAATAAATAAATACTGCTCGTCGTTCTGGCCCGAGGGCCCATCGGCTACCTTTTCCCTGCACCCCCCCCCCTCACCTGACTCATTTCATGGCGTCAATAAAGTTGTATCCTCCTCCCGTCGTTCTATATTGCGCACCTGAAGCACTATATGGAAGCATTTCGCGGTCACAATTAGGCACCTAACATGTGACGAAGTATTGGCTAGGCGTGGCATAGGTCTGGCCTATTTAATTACACAAACTACAGAGAAATGAAGGATTTAATGAAGAAACTACCTTTGTCAAGAATTATTGAATAAACATGCATGAATATATCCAACAGTTTTATAGCTTTCAGAGACTAAAAAAAGAGTAGGATAACGAACAATTTTTCAGGATACGTGACATGCAAAACCCTCAGTATTTCTTTCTTTTTTGACAATAAATAATGGCGAGTAATGTGAAATGTAAAATCGTTATTTTCTATGTTCGCGCCATCAGTCTTGAACTAAGTGCTTTACGCGTATTCTTTAGTTAAGTGCTTTACTTTGCGAATTCCTATTTATATGTAATGATGTTTGCGACCTTTCCCTGATTCGCGCAATGGATTACAAGCCGGCAAGACGCCCGGTACAAATTGCACTTGCTGTTTTCACACACCTTGCCCGCAATTTTTAGTCTGCCTGGCTCTTGCCTCAAGGCTACCACATAGCGTTACTCGGCCTCGCAATCCTGTACGGTAGAGGACGATCATCGCCTACTTTTACCCTGACGTTTTGTGCTTCTATGATATCGTGGCCCATCATATACCTTACATATTTCTCAGGCATATTGCACATACACAAGCAACCTAAATATAATGGAGAGAAAAGAACAATGCTAACTTACTAGAAAAACAACTGTCATTGTTATTTTTCTGCCCAACCGTTGACCAGAGTCCTAACTACGGCACCAGTAACAGAAGTGTCTGGCGTTCTAACACGAGCATTGAGTTTTAGGCACCGTTTATTGGAGTTGCTACTGCCTCCCGTAAGATGGAAGTTCCGTTGAGAAGACAGACACAAAATAAAGAACCTATTCTGTTTTTGATAACGAATTAATTTTTTCCTTCGTAGACTGGTTTAAAATGTATACGCTTTCTTTTCTATATTGAAATATCAACAGGCAAGGGTATGCAACAAATCAGAAGGCTTAGTGCAGAAAGCAGAAAGTATACTTTGGTCACGAATCCAGTCGAACACCATAACCACTAGGCCACCTAGGCGGGTATGCTATTTAGCGCCCACTGAAAGTGGCATTCATAACTCACGTCATTCATAAACGGTTCCTGATCACAATGCTAGCTGTGGCCTTTTTGAGGCTTCCCTCAGCTTTAAGAGATCTCCCTTGCTCTCCTGCCGGCGTCGTTTTTGTTACGTCTGCGCACAGTGTATTTACCTGCCCCGCGCCCGTGGCGTATATCACGCTTGAAAAGAAAGTACACACACTGAACGACTAAGCTGTTCTGAAGCATTCGCGCAATACTGAAAAGAAATATTCAGCTCAATACACCGTAAGATACCCTATACATTATCCAATATCTGAGACTGTGGGCAGGTGCTTTTTAACTATGACCCAAATCAACGTCCTCTTCAGCAAGGACTCAATTCTTCTTAGACCACGGTGCGAAGGTTTTCATGTACTGTGTAAATGGTTGCGACAGTCTTGTGTCCAAGCCGTTCCGTCCAAGCTATTGCGCTTAACGAAAAAATGACAGCATATCCACGGAGTGAATGATGATGAGTGGGCGAAGCTGCGGAGGTTCATAGGTAAACCGCGAATCTTCCGTGAATTATGCCCAGTACATCATCACCGACGTGAGATCGGGCGCGTTTATACTAAAGGTTCGATGAGTCATGACGACTTGCAGCTCACTTTAATTTTACATGTACGCTGTGAATTTTCATTGTTTAGAAAACCATTGCTTTAGAAAACATCTGGCGTCTTTCGTTAAGCAGCTGGCGTCTTTTCGTTTTGCTTTAGAAACTTCTGCCGTTCTTTCGTTTTGCTTTTAGAAACCATCTGGCGTCTTTCGTTGGTTTATTTCATCAATCAACGGCGTTTTGAACAAAATTTTTATTGTTTCATCACGCACAGGAGAAATCTCACCAGGCACTACCTTGGAGGTAAACAATGGCTGCTAAAAACAATGGCTGCAGCTGGGAATGAGAGACAGAAGAAGTCGGCTTTTAGCTAACACTTACACTTCTACTTCTACTAACGTTTCCTACTGGAACATGCCAATGGCTGCTAATGGGGAATGAGAGACAGAAGAATTTGGCTTTTAGTTAACGCGCACGCTGCGAATTTTTTATTGTTCAACAACGCACAGGAAAAATCTCCCACCGGCACCGCCTTGGAGGTCAAGATCTGGTACTAGCGTTACGACTGGTTACGCACTACTACGAGTACGAGGGACGAACGGGTGCCGCCTTAAGGAGCTTCGCCCCTAAAATAATATCTAGCTAGCAACGGTATAAAAGCTCGTCACTCTGAGTGGTAGACAACTGTTCTGCCACTGAGCCACGCCCACGCTCGCAAGCTTGTGCGCGCACACACTATGAAAGCGTCGGTTCAAGGAAGGACCAACCTCTGTAGCTACGAGTATGTAGCTGATTGTGTTCGGTAATATCGCACCACAGGTCATACATAAGAATACCTTAATGAATGCGCACATTCAAGAAAATCACCCATTGCAAATACTATGCCCCAGTAATTGTTATGAGCAGCAACGTAAAGTACGCCATTGTGTCGCGCGCGCGAGGTAGGCACCGATGCAGCACTGGTCTTGTTTGTCGCCACGCGCCATGCCACGTGAACTGCTCAATATGGGCGCAAAGGCTGCGTAGATTTTATAGGGAACTCAGAGATCATTCCACATCATTATAATCGCCACCACCCTCATCATCATCGATAATAACTACAACACTTTTCTTTCTCGCGAGAGGTCCCTCGTTATGCCTGAAGGACATGTCTCGGAATAAAAACGTTGCAGTTTAGGAGCATCATAACAGGCGTCATCTCATGTGAATGTCGTAGGGTGTAGGTGATCTGACGCTGCCCACCCATTACAGAGGGTCATGTGGCAATTATTGAGGCGAGAGCCTTAGATGCCGCATCAAACGAGAAAATTGGTCGCGAGCATCGTCGGTGGAGTCAGTACGAATACTGCAAAAAATCACGTGATCATCATACTGCCACCCATAGAGTTTCCTACACTTACCTAGAGGGAAAAGTGGCGCTGCGAGCTGTTGGACGCATGAGAATGCCGGGATATGTGAGGTTCGAACATGACTCGGATTCGTATCCTTCACGTAGAGCCCAGACACCTCGAAGACGCGTCTGGCTTCAACGCGTCCTTCCGTCGAAATGGTTGATTTCTTACTGAAGGAGCACGTAGTGAGCTATTTGTTTTTTATTATTGCATAAAAACGAGTTTTATTTATGATTGGAAACTTCTTCGTTGATGTATAGTTTTACGAAGCGTAAAAAGTAACCAACGGCCGCTAAACTTGGCAGGCAGACGACGAAGGCAGCGTTCCCTCTGCCACTGTTCATCGTCTGTTTCTTTCTTTCGCCGTTTGGTTATGTCGTCAAGGTGAGTGGACGTTTATTTTAAAATATAATACGCGTAAATAACATCAGCTTATAAAAGTTTTGTTTTAGAGAAGGTTTATTTGCGCAGTCGAATCCGCATTTGAGCCGAAGCCTCGCTCAACACCAGCCAACACAAGCCTCGCAGACACATATACCGTCATTCCCAGCGCTCCAACGGCTCCCCTTAAGAAATTCGCATGGACGGTGGCGCCAGATTTCCCTCTAGGTATTTTTGTAAGAAACTCTATGCCGCCACCGATCATCAAAATTTTTGAAGGCTTCATAGCATCACTATGGCGTCACATTGAGGCATCGCATAATGGCGTCATCTCACGAAATCATGGCATGTAAAAGGTGGGCCGATCCTGGAGGCGGAAAAGAACAGGTTATTTGCAGAAAGGTTTGAGTGGGTGAACAAGGATCAACTCATAGACCGGAGAACAAAATTTTAGCAGTAGCTTAGCTCGGTTATGCCAGGATATACGTAGCCTGAGCAATGGCTCAGCTGATTATTCTTAGCTTTCCTAGTTGTCCAGGAATAGCTTGATTATCATGCTCACTGCTGTTTCAGTGGAACACACACAGTAAACGTATTATGTGACACATGTATGTCTATTTTTGCTCAACGTCAGGTTCCTTCTCTATTGCCACAAAGACAGCGCGGTGGTCAGTGTAGTAACATGCTGCCGTCTCTATGGCCCCAACGCCCGGCGCTGCGTCAGACTTGGCTATAGCGCAGCGGAGACGCACAGCTGGGCACGCGCCGGCGCCAGTGCGTCTGCCGCGGCTATGAGGTCACGCCTCTCGAATTCGCAGACCTGTGAGGCGCGCGCGGCGGCTCCAGCGCGCCAGCTGCGCGCCGTGTGACGTCATTGCTTCTGCTTGCGCAGCACGGCTCTCCAGAAGCCACGCGAGACTGCTCGACCTCGGCCAGTGTAGCTAACGCTACAAAAGAAGATGGCTGTTGCGTTCTGGTCGTCTTCGGGAAATGCCTATGGGGCCCTATGAGCTTTTAACGGCGGCTCAATCATCGCTTTCTCTATGTCGCGGCTGACGGTGGTACATCGGCAAAAGCCCACAATCTCCCACGACTCATGTTGGCCGCCACCTTGTCGCATTCATGTTCGGGCTTTGTGTCCATAAACAATTATGTTTTCATAGCATCATGCTTCGCGGCCCTTGCGACGTTACCTTTTGAATGACAGTGCATACCAAGCAGCATATCGATGCACATTAAACTGCGGCATTCTATGCGCAGTGCTTCCATTATTAGTTATCAGGTCTCCAAGGAGGACACTCCTATGCTGTACGCTGAGAGTATGCTCAGGTTACCGTGCAACCTGCGCCACTTTTTAAACTCCTGCCACGATTTCGAAACTTCATCTGTTGCATGATGTCTTGCTTTACTTGAAACACATGACTGAGCAACACACAATTTTTATGCGAAAACAATACTATTGTGTGGATTTAACGCGTTCTCAATAATTATAGTTTACAATAATTACATTACGCTACATATTGCAATGCGCGAAATATAGCCGTTGGGCTCTAAGCATCAACCATTTCAAAGAAATTCTGACCTTCTCAAGATACATTCGCAAAGCTTGAAAAGAAACGCAATGGTCTTACAGACTGCAGCCGTATGCATAAAAATCAATTTTCATAGACAAGCATTATGCAGACTAATATTTTCATTGCGGGCAAAATAACCCTTCTTAACACCAGTGCGAGTTTCAAATTTTGCCGCAATTGTCTTGTCAAGTTCTTGCTCTCTTTCACACATTACAATAGCTAGAAAAAATTGTTTACATACTGCTGCAATACTAATTATATGGTGGATGATTTGAAGTTACATTGCCAAATATTTTGAATCAAAGTTTTTTTTTATGACCAGGCGAAAGAATAATACGGCGGTCCGATCTACTGAGAAAAACAACTATCGTCATCGCGAAAGGGAATGTGCCACAAAAATGTGGCATATCCCACTATTGACCGCTGGCCCACGGAAAATAACCAGGAAAAAGTAAAGAAATGAATAGAGAAATAAATCAACAATAAATAATCAAGTAAATAAAGATACAGAAACGGTTGATAAAAGTACAAATTAAATTACCCCAAAAGGTAAAAAACGGTTCAATAAATTAATAAATAAAAATGCATAAATAATATGAAGTAGGGAACACACTGGCTAAAACACCGATTAGGATTTCTGGTCAGACGTAAGCAATAAGTTGGAAACAATTTTATAAACCATCGGCATTGACGCAGTGACAAACGCCGGTTGTCGCAGGTTTCAGCTTTGCTGGTTAGCCATCTCATTGGAGCGCTTAGGAGGTGATTTTTCACAACGCGGTGATTTGAGCTAGGTGCTTTGAGAATTAAGTTTCGTCCATAACTTAATTCATAATACTCTCGCTTCTTTTTTATCTGTTCTGTAAGGAGAGACTTGTACTTTGTTCAATAGAAATTTAATTCAATATAGGAGGATGTGAAGAGGCAAGGACGGGGAGTAATTTGCATTGTTTTGAATGTAACGCAGCAGCCACGAGAAGTGAAAGTGAAGAAATTAAGAAATTATTTCATGCTTTTTGTAGGTCTTCAATGCGCGACGAAAGCAGTGCCCGTAAGAATTTATTTCAGCAAGGTGCCTAACTTCTGAAGAAATATGGGCTAGGCGGAGCATTGCTATTGCCTTTATATTTGTTTTCTGCTACATATTTGCATCCCAGAATATAGGAATGAATAAATAAAATAATATTCAATAATTATATGAAGAAACACACTGCATACCTGTATCCAACATATGTATTTTTTAAGAGACTGAATAAAAACGTGAGAATGAATATTATGTTTCAACATGCAGCAAGCTACGCACTAGACAGTATTTATGTAATTTTGGATTTACGGCTCGCCTTGGGAAATAAAAAAGTGGTTTCTTGCAATTTTTTCGACTCTATCTGTGAACTGAGTGCTTCATAAAGTTTTACATGTAAAGGGTCTGCTTTCTTATTCAACCGTTATCCTTCCTGTTTTCTCCTTAACTAGAGCCGGCCGGACATACATGTGGTACAAATTGCACTTGCTGCAACCACGACGCTTCCCTTAAATCTTAGTCTGCTTGTGGGATGGCGCGAAGCTACCACATTGTGTTATAAGGCCGAGCCATCAATGAAAGTAGACGACGGGCTTGTTTCACCGTTACCATGTATTGGCTTGTTTACCTGTTTTTACAGCTTCTCTTATTGTTCAAATAAGTTAGGCTACTCATTTCCCACGTACTACAAAAGGTGAGACATATTTCAATGAATAAAGCGTTGTTTAATCTTTAAAAGAAATGCTGTCATTACTTTTTTTGGTGCACGCCACGTAATCACTACGCAAGCTGTGACACCAGCAACAGAATTACCCGAAGAACCAACCACCACCCCCACATATAAGCACTTTTTTGATGACTTTTTCGCTGTTTCCCAATAGGCATACACAACTGTCATAACGTTCGCTTCTTATTCAGGAATAGGCTGTTGCTTCATGAAACCGCTTCGTACTTCGGTATTTCTTCCGTTTACCAACTGTCTACAGGCACAACAATGAAACACGACTGACAACTTACGACTGCAAAAAAGGATTTTAGCCTTTGCAGGAAGCATATAGATAATCTAAGTGCAGTAATTTATTGTAGGACAAAATTCTGTGCACCGTTGGAACGACACCATAGCGTACTAGCATCCACTATCACGGCTAATTGCGCTAGTTGGTACTTGTTCATTTTTACAGGATAACAAATACCTTTGTTAGCAAGTAACCAAGCATATATCTTTTCAAAATGGCACACTGATAAAGAAATCTGCGTTGTAATGAGTGTAGGAAGCCTTTTTAAGAGCACAGCACTTTAGGGGTATGGCTGGTCGTTCATCGGTAGATCTCATGTGGCGTGACAAAGCTCACCATCAAGTGGTCAATGAAGGTATAAACCAAGGCTAACAATGCTCAACGTCGGATTAAAGTAAACGAACAAGGTCTAAAATAATAAACTACCTGAAGGAGCTCGCTGCAGACGCCATGTATCTCAACTGCTATAACAAACAGGAAGTCCATAAAGTGCGGCAAAAAGTAGCGCGCATGTCACACACCGAATTTCCGAATCTTCCAAACAAGATTCCACTTGTGCCGAAGAAACCCTCCATGCTTAACTCAAATATTGATATCATCGGCGGTTTGGTAAACGCAGTCGTGGCAGATCTTCCAACGGGAATCGATGGGTCCCCGTGCTGCGCAACTCTTCAGGTTTCACAGTAGGGGAGCTGATTTTAGCGTAGGATTTAGAACTGCACCAATCGCAACACAAGAACCACATTAACGTTGGATTTATCTCTCTCATCTATTTCCAAAGACTTATTTTTTCTTATTTAATAACAGCGCAAGAGCATCAAAGGGGACCCAAGAAACGAAATATTCGCAGAGCGCAAAATGAACGAGGGCAGATGAGAGGATACGACACAGGCACTGACTTCAAATATATTTTATTATCGAAAACGGTGGTTTAGTGTTTATGGTGCTCGACTGCTTACCTGCGGGTCGCGGGATCGAGTCCCGGCCCCGCGGGCCGCATTTTTCATGCAGGCGAAAATGCTTCAGGCATGTATACTTCGATTTAGGTTCACGTTGAAGCAAACCAGGTAAAATTTCCGGAGCCATCGGACTACGGTGTCCCTTATAATCAAATCGTGGCTTTGGGAGGTTAAACCCCAACAATAATTATTAGTATGTCCTCTATCGTTTCCAAGCTATGCAAAATCTTATGTAGCTTCGTAGGGGAGCAGCAAAACTTACTTATTATCACTGGCGGCACGACTTGCTGGTGCTTCACCTCTCTGTTTAATGGCCCTAAGCCTTTTTTCTCCTAGCGACACTAGCACTAGCTCAGCAAACCCACAATTTGTCAGGCGGGAAGCCTGCTCAATAAACCTGAATTTTAAAGAGTAGCCGCAAGACTTCCTAACAACAATGGTGAAGCAAATATTTACGATGCCCCTATTTACAAACTTTGAATGGGCTGACATATACGGTAGAAATGGCTTGTTTTTTCGGGGCTCAAATTTCCAGCATAGGTGATCGCTAGAGATGCTTAATCGCAAATCTAATAACGTAGTTCATGCGTTAGGATTAGTGGTGATATACTCTTTGAACAAGCAGTCGCGCTGATGTGTGGTGCGATTATCTTGTGCATATATTTCAAGCGTTTTCGCCAAAAACATTTAGCTCAAGCCAGCGCCGTTGTTTCGTTCTCTCATTTCTTCTCGTTCATTTTGCGCTGTGAAAGCACCTTGATGCTAAATCACCAACTATCCCAAGCCACCGCTCTATCAAGTGATATAAGAAAGCAGCGTGCGCTGTACTTCCTTTTGTACCATCTGATGTTTCTGCGCTGTTATTAGATGTTAAGCGGCCACCATGGTGGTGTAACGGTTATGGTGCTCGGCTGCTGACCCGAAGGTCACGGTTTCGATCCCTACCGCAGCGGTGACATTTCGGTGGAGGCGAAACGCAAGGGGCCTGTGTACTGTGCGATTTCTGGCACGTTAAAAAACGCCAGATGATCAAAATTTTTAAAACCCTCCCCTACGGCGACTCTCATAATCATATCGTGGTATTCGGACGTAAACACCAGATATTATTATTACTAACTGTTAAGCTAGTTGTACGAACACGGCCAGTCCTACACTCTTCGAAGGTTCATGATTTGTTTGACCTAATGCCAAAAATCGGTTAGTTTAAAAAGCGCAATCACAAAGATCAGAAATTATCTGCATCAAGAAGAAATATAGTTTTTTTTCATGAAGCTCCATGGCTATCGTACATATGAATTTGTTAACGCGATTGATAGATCATGGGAATTACAGTGTTTATAATTGATATCCATAGGTTCTCTTCACGTATTTAAATATTAAAAGCAATTTGTGTTAGGAAAGTTTCCGCATCTTCAATTTAATTTAAGCACATTTCGAATAGCTGCAAAAATCTTGAATTATTGCGTAATCAATTCGTTGTGTACTTTTGAGTCATCTTGCAGTTTCGCAATTGTCAAACATTTTTATAGAACACAATGAACCTTAATATAAGTATTGCTTCTTAGTCACATATTCTGGATGTTGTCTTTTCACCTTAACAGTCCATGAAATTTGAGGCAATCCGCAACTAGAAAACCGCTTTTTTTTTTGGTTTACGCATAGTTTGGGTGAAGCTTATGAAACAAACCTTTTCCTTGAGCACACTTTCTATCTCTTATATCCGAAACCAACTGCAGGGAAACTTCTTTTGTCGCTTCGGCTCATAATGGGCGAGCAGGTGCCCATTACAACGGGGACCTGCTTGCAATACAGGGAATGGGTGCATGGAACGCCTCCGCTGCCATGGAGTACGCCCGTCGTCTATTCGATGCCGTCAGAATGAGATGCGTTGATAGAGACAAGCAAATGTCTGAGTAGCTCATTGCTGTTATCGTTGCCGTCTGTATATTCTTACGGTAGGCAAGACAAGCTCATGGATGTTAGCTAAAAACTTGGAGGTCGCTCGCGCTTCATCTTGGAGAGTAGAACGGGATAGCGTAATCGCTAGCCTCACTTCGCCAGCCTCGGTTCACGTGCCGCCAGGAAATGAACGCTTGGTGCGCAATATTGACCACTTGAGACTACCTTAGAATGCGTAGTGCTAGCGGAGTTGAGAAGTGTACACTACGGCATAAATCTTCCGTTTACGAATTGGCGAAACACCCACTTTGCGTCCGTAAGGGAACACGAGCATACGCGCAGCTGCACGCTTTCTTCATGCTGTTGCTGTTAATGAAAATTAATTACGCTTGCGCGTTTTTTAATTGGTGGGTCTTTAAAGCAACCACTCATTGCGCAAATTACTTGTTTTCACGCCTGGGGTGATTGTACTCTTCGACCACGCAATACTACATGCGTTAAGACACCGCGCACAACATGACATTCGTACAGGTGATTTTTTTTTTTTTTTTGTAAACAGTTTCATGCAATAGCGTGCCTTTGTGGTGGAACACCTGCACTCCAAGCAAAATCCTGGGTTCGATTCGAACTCGAGCCAAACATGTTTATCGATTATTTATTCGCAGCTCTTTCGAATTTCCGCACATGGACAACGCTTATTTAGCGCTCCCAATGAACGACGCCGACACCAACACCGGAATTTCTGCGAAATGAGCACTTTAGTGCTATCGCGTTAAAATATTTTTTCTCTTTGCCTCATTCTGCTACATGTAATACAAAGAAACTGCATTTCACGCCCATATAAAAACTTTGGCCAGCAGATGTGCCCTACGTGTCAGTAGCTCATTCCCTGACTGTTCTTTAAGACATGACTGATCTTTAACAAAAAGCAATTTCTGTCCTCGGTTTAAGTGTGAAATATGCTTACGCTTGCAGGAAAAAACTGCGAAGCCAATTTAAATACATTTGTAGAACCCGGTATGCTGTTCGCGACTAGCAAACAGTCACAATTTCAAGTGAATAATTACAAAAATTTCCCAAACATATATGTTCTGGAAACGTTTTCTGAAGAAGCTCTGGGACATGTTGTAGATGAAAATATCTATCCTCTATGTTTTCATTTAGTTATTTAGTTCATATTACTAGCTTTAACGTGCACTTTTTACAACAAATGGACAGCTGCACTCGCATCCGCATGCATTGCGAGGTTAGAGAACGTTCAGGATGACGAAGAGGACTGTGGTTAATGCACCTAGTGTAGCGACATTCTAATGGCGTGCCTTGCTGCATGGCCACGCACTTTAGTGCTTTCATGCACGCGCAAGTATGCGAATGAATACACACCATCTGCGGTCAACTAATTCTGTCGTAGCGTGCTGAACATGTGGTCACCGACGCAAAGTTCGAGACACAAAAAAAGAAGACATAGGCAGAGAAACCTTCTTTGTCTTTTTCTTGTGCTTTTTCGTGTTTGTAACTTTACGCAAGGAAGAGGATATTAAGCAAGCCTAAACATCAACTACCACACGAAAAAGTTATTTTCTAGTTTGGTCGTAAGTGGGTGCCAGGAGAACCCAAACAGGACTAACGCCATGCCCTGTAACTTCATGGTAATGTTGGTGTTCAATACCTATCGCGCCAACAAAGTGCCGTTTCCGGCATTGTTTGAGCCCTGCAATGCTTGCTTAGCTGCCCGTGGACTTAGTAAGAAACTTCTCATTGGCTCACCAGATCAAATCCATCAAAACTTGCCTACAGTCTACAGCTATTAAAGTCTCAGAACATGGTGGTAACTCGCACCAGGATCAGCATAGAGGATTATACCAGAGTAGGCGTCCAATATACGAATTCTGGTGGACTTATTACTCTGGGCTTTGGAGTGGCAAATGTCGTGGCATCAATCACAGGGCCATACATACTAACTCCGACAACAGCAACATTTGATCAGAACAGGGTAGCCGGTCTACCATTGTATTTCCCAAACACTTATTGCATACATGAGCACTCGCATGTTGAATTAAAAAATACAGGAACATCACAATGCGACATCTAGAAGTCGAAAATTTCATCACGCCGTTTTCACCTCATACATTTTACCACCCTTAACACATAGGTGTCACGAGATTCGTTCATGTCTTCATGAATAAAAAAACAGAAACACTATGAAGACCCGTCGTGGTAGATTAGCAGATTAGCTGTCGCATTGGTAAGCACGAGGGCGCGGGCTAGTTTGACCTCCTTGCTACTAGGGAAATGTGGGACACGCTAAACCGTTGGGGGGGGGGGGGTATAAACCCATTTTATTAACTTTGGGCGAAAGCATTTCTGCTGCAATAATTTGGCATCACTGAAAAAGGGCAAATTGTGCAAGTGATACAAGTTGAAGTTCCAGTGCATATCTGTGCAGAGAAAACTACTTCACACATGAGTGCAAAGTGCTCCAACAAGAATAAAGTTACAGATAATAACCGACAAATTTGTGAACTAAAATATCATCCCTCAAGAGCTAGCCGGGACAATAGGATTCCGCGCAATACCTATTAGGAATCTGGCAACCACTGGGCGCAGCTTGTTTCACTTTGATGAAGTCATATTTAGTGTTTACCACGCGGCTAGCTGACTTTTTGGGAGGTTAAGAGTGCTTGCAAATATAATCCCTACATTTTTCCCTTTCAGAGAAAAAACTCCAGGGACCTTACTTGCAACAAACACATCCTTAAACAGGGTGGCCAGATTCAGCTAAACTCAAGGCGCTGCCAAACAACTATTACAAAGTGCGAAATACGAATCATTTTCGAAGGTATTGGTATTTCTTCCGGGGCGCAGGCCGATAGCTCTGAATGCGGGACGGCTCCACGAATTGTGTGATGGGTGGTCACCATAGCGTGGATTCTATTCTCTGACCTTACTTCCAAGGGTGCGAAATCCATGAACAGCCATGTACTTTGACTTAAGGTCACGTTAGCGAGGTGAAAGATACCCAGCCTCCCCCCCCCCCCAGCTACGGCACTCCGGCTGCCTACGTGACTAACAGGGCGTGTAAATAATATAGCGACTATTGCTAGACTACCGAAATCAGGAAATTCGCATTCCGTACCCCCACGGAGCTATCTAGCAGGGACGTAGCCAGAATTTTTTTTTCGGAAGGGGGAAGGGAGGATGGCCGTTGTGCATGTTCGCACGTGTGTTTGTATGTGTGAGTTTATATACACACATGCAGAGCTGAAAAAAAATCGGGCGGGAGCTGAACATCCCTACCCCACCCCTGGCTAGGCCAATGTTATCTACGCTCTGTCCGCCAACGCTCACAAGCTTCTGCAGACAGAGACTATGGAGGCATTGGGTCAAGTAGGGAATAACTTGTACAGCTACGAGTATTTAGCTGCTTATCTTCCGTAATATCGCAACATATGTTCTGCAGAAGAATTGCGTAACGGATGTACACAATAAAGAAAACCATCCATTGCAAATACTCTTCCGCAGTGGTCATCAGCAGCAGCAGCGTAAGCAACGGTCTTCTGTCGCACGAGGGGTGACGTCGGCCGCGGCCGTGTTCGGCCTGTCCACCTGCGTGCCCGGTCAACGAACGGGCCCATCGCAACCAGCTCATGGTGGCATACCCTCTCGCGGGTAGGTGCCCCCACACGCTCTGCTCACGACTGGCTGGTTCCTACCAGAGAGCCGCTCAATCACCCCTTCCAGGTGACGTTTTCCGACGATGCCGCACAGGCTTCTCATGGATGCCGCTGATGCTGCCGACCGGGCGCAGGGGAATGTCGTGACGCGCATTTTTTGCGAAAAGATATCAGACTGCTAGTCGCAGCGCCAGACCTTAGAACAGCTGTCAGGCCATGTGAATGGCGTAGCGCCTAGGTGATCTGAAGCGGCCCACAAATGACAAAGGACCAGGTTGGAATTATTCATCGGCAATACCGCCGTCGCTTTTTCTGGGCCGACTAACGAAGGGCAACCAACAGCAGCCTGCGACTATTCTTGTTTTCCAAGATCTTGGCACGGTCTAGTTAAGGCTTTGTGTTCATAAAAAATACAGTTTGGGTAGTATAATACTGCATGACCCCTGTGGCTTTAAAGTTTGGATTACATGGCGTGCCAAGCTGTATTGAGATGCATATTAAACCACGACTTTTCATTTTCAGCCCATTCTCCACGGAGATCAGTCCTCTAGCCCACGTTGAGACTGCGCTGAGTCTGCAACACCGCCCTGGCCAGCTTTTAAACTCCTACAAAAATTTCCAACGACATGTTGCATGTTGTACAATTTTACTTCAAGCTCATTACATTCAGCAGTACACAACGTTTATGAAAAACCAAAATGAATATCTAAATGCTTACGCGGTCTCACTAGAAATAGTTTACAATAATTACATTACGTCGCCTTGTGCATTGCGCAAAATATAAACAGTCACTTCAAAGTATCGGCGATATCTGTCGAAATGAATTCGCAAAGCTTGCGGCGAAATGCATTGGTGTCACAGTTGCATTGGAGATGTTTGTAAACTCGACTTGATGCGGAACCAGCAGGAAAGAAGGAGTCAGACAGGAAAGAGCGCAGACTTCGCACTAAGAAAAGATCACCACTGCGCAGGCCTCCAAATATGCCCTGTAGGTACCATGACGCTATCCTTTGCCAACTGCCCTTCTCGGACACAATTAGGCGTAGCGGGCAGTCGCAATTGTACGTCTTGGAAGTGAAAAAGGACTGGAGTGACACACTTCCTGCTTTTGCCACTTCTCTGCAGATAACCTCAAGGTTCATTTCTTTGAACAGTTTTTGAGCCGCACTCTTCCGTTTTTTCGGACAAAAGTGCACCGCCTTGAAGTTCCTTGCACTGCTTCTAGTGCCTTGTTCTGGAACATCCCTTCAGGCAGAACCGCGAAACCGCCCTCTTTGTCCGAGGCGAGAACCATCAATTTACTTTCCTTAAGTGCGTCGACGACGAACCCCAAGGGAGGCCTAGGAACCAGCTGACCACTCACCGTTCTCATCAGGCAGTCTATTCCATCCCCGATGGCCGTCTGCTGGTCCTGCTCTTGTAAACGCTAGCCAATTCGATGCACATGGGACAACAGTTCAGGACGCGTTGAACGTGGCTGGAAGCTACACTTGCGGCCCTTCTTCAAGACGTCTTCCACTGCTGCAGAAATCCTTGCATCTCCCAAGTGACACCGTTGCCTGCTGAAGTGACTCGTGGCCTTGCAGGGAAGCCAGCCCTGACGTTCTGCCAGAGGAACTCTGCAAGCGGAACTCTGCCAGAGGAATCTGACTGGCACAGAACCTGCCGAATCTGTGGCACAGGCCCTCGCACATACCTGGATTGCTCGTTACGGCGGGCCATATGCATTAACGACTGACTGAGGGAGACAATTTGAATCATCCCTTTTCGAGTTTTTTCTAGCCTTCTAAGCGTAACGCACATACGAACCGTAGCATTCCACCTAAGTTCGAATTGCATCGTAGAATTGCTTATATCGTCAACTGAAAGCATTACTACGTGTGCAAGACGCAACAATTTCATGGACAGAGTACCTGCCTTTGGTGTTCTGCTAGGTCTCCGCACAGCTCTGAAAGAAAGTACACAGTGCTCGTCAGCTCAGCTAGTTTTCGTTAAGACACATCGCGTGCCCAGCGAGTACTTTGGCTGTGAACAGGCACCTTCCGAGGTACAGCCTTACGCTGACCGCCTACGAACTGTGTCTACTGTTGTACCACCGCCGCTTCAGTATGACCGCAAGACCGCTTATATGAGCCCATCAATAAATCATACCAGCCACGTATTCATCCTTCACGATGCTACGCGCACTTCATTACAAGCGCTCTACGACGGTTTTTTGAAAGTCCTCAAGCGCGGTCCAAAGTACTTCAGACTCCTTGACAACGAACGCGAAGAGACAATTTCTGTATACCGATTGAAGCCAGCTCGTGTAGCGCTGGAAACGTCATCTTAACAACATAAACCGCTCGACGGCAACACCTGCATCACAAGGGCGGGGAGGGGGGAGAGAGCCATGTTGTGGACAGTGTGGTTCGCGTCCGTGATAAAACGCGAAGATACCGACCAACTCGGACAGCCTGACCGTGATGTAAGTTTAGTCACCTAGCTAATAAATGTTTGTTTTGGGCATTCTGTTCCCGCACGCATTTCTAATTTTGCTGCATTTAGATGTGTTGTGAAGTTCCTGGCTTTATTTCGCATATATCAGTAGGTACACTATTTAGTACCATTAAAATAGCAATTATATGGCGAATGCAATATGATGCATAGAAGAATGCTCCTTCTTTAAGCCAGCCAGTTCTCAGTCTTTGCTGAAATGAAGCGTCACCTCGACTATCTTCGAATATACTTTGATAGATACTCTTCACAACGCTTAAATATAGGTAAAAATACGCATCTAATGTTTTATGCAGTAATGCCTTTCTACACCTTGTCTAGTATAACTCGGACACGCAGTGAGACAAAGCATGTGTACTCATACATTGTAAACTGTATGGCTATCATTTTACCTGTTGTTCCACGTTGTCTCTTTTGGTGCTAAACTATAGATAGAGATCCTGCGGTTCAAGTTGTTTTGCATGCGGCAATACGACCGCTAGCAGCCAGCATTCCGCATGCGTTAAAGGAGGGGGGGGGGATGCGCAAGAATCTGTCGCTGAATGACCCATGGTGATGTCGCCGCCCGTCCTATGTACTTTACACTAATTTGAGTTTCGGTTACCTTCGGGGTTTTCGAGTGGGGAATGTAATCAAATGAGAGTCAGGACGAGAGAAATAATGAGAACTCCCACGTTTGTATCATGAAACCTAGGACGCACTCTGATACCGCCATTCCCAAAGTGTTTCGCAGGACGAGCAATCACTTACTGAATCTGCAAATCAAGAACTTAACATTGAAACGTTAGCAAACTTTAGTGCAGGTAAAGATTGTTTTTAGGTAAAATACGAAAAAAAGATTGTTTTCTCGTGAGAGCGTCTACCAGCTATTACAGAGGCTGCACCTTCACCTGCAGCCTGTCTTCACAAAAAAAGAAACATGGATAGAAACAGTCTAAAGGTTCCACATGGTTCCGCTGGAACCAGCAATTTATTTAGATGGAAGCACAATCCCGTCTCTCAGTGTTTATGACATGAGAAACTGCAGCGGTAAAGAAGGCAAATGGGAGGGTGCCGTTAAATAAATATACTTTTTAAGGACGCCATTTAATGTACTTGCGAGTAATGTGAAACATAAGTATGCAAGAGACATTCTTCATGGCTAAACACATGCGCCTTAACATTAGCACATTTGGAAAGCCCTACCCGCCGCATGCTTCGCATAACATCGACTCCCACGGTACGTGGGATCTGCCGAATTTTTTAGGGTAGCTCTTTCTGTATGCTAACCGCTTTATTATGGAAAGGACAAAATAATATTACAATATATATTGATTTTATTTTGTTCTTTGTTCTAAACCGGTCATGAGTTGGAATTAAAGAGATTCCTCATTCGGTGGAGTTTTCCCGCTCGAGCACAATAGATTCATGCGAGCCTTCCTTATAGACTTGGCTTGGTTCAAGAAAGAATGTTGACGAATTATTTTGGCATGGTCGTTCTGGTCACACGCTGGAGACCACAGCGCACGATGGTTGTCCTTCACCGCCTGCAATAAGCGAAGCATAGGGAAGAAAACGCAATCTGTGTTATTATTCATTTGGGGTCTCAGCAATTATGTTGCCATTCATGATGAGTCACAATTAAAACCCCCTGAAACTAATTGTGAGGTTCACTACGTGCATTTAGGTTGAAGCGCCGAATCTAATCTCTCACTAAACTCTCTCTTCAATTCCAGTACCTTTGTTCGGAAGAAGCACATTGATGAATGTTCGTTAGCAAAACTACTCGTTATTATGGAAATACCAGATTTCGCAAGTGCGCATTTTCGTACACAACTCTTGACCAAAACCTCGTATTACCACACGCGTTTACTGCTTTATTTTGATGTACTCGAGCTTCACCCAAAAAAACTGTTAGCAGCGCTCAGCGCAGGTCGCGCCGCAGTGTTTGTAAAATTTCGCGATTGTTTGAGATCGCTCTGTTAGATTACGCGCAGGACGTGGATAGCCTAGTTTATTCGAGAGCTTACGCGACCACAAGCAATAACGCTGGAATAATCGACGACTGATTTGTAAAAGACGACTCGTTCTGCCGATGATCCCAATATTTGCAAACCTACGACCGACAATTGTGATCGGGGCTAACATTGCACTGATCTCCCCACTTCTTTTCTTTCCGATTACCAGTTCGCCCAATAAAGTGTTTCATCCTTACCTGCTTGAGTTCTGCTTGCTTCGACGTCAAAACCGCGTGACAATATATATTGTAAAATAAAGCTGGAGCGCACGAGCTGGTACCGTTGGCTCAGCCGCAATATCGCTCTGACTATATCGTCGTTACTGGCCAGCAGCCCTTCGATATAATGCTCTGTAAGCAAGACATAGGCCATTTGGCGTAATATTACTCTGAAAGGCTGAAACCTATATCTCCCGTACGTCGTGTGTGCCGCCTTCCTAATGTACCGACAGTTATGAACGAGTGAACATCGTCTCGAAGCCCCCTAACGCTCACTCTTGGCTAATTTGCAAATTGGAAGCAAAAGTGATCCTTGCAGTTTTACATAAGTACCCAAGACCTACATATGACATGCCGCCGATAGGGCACCTATGAGTGGAACGTGAGTGTTATTTATGTGATCGAGATGTAGAAGCAGTAACTGGCAAACTGTAAATATCCAACAAAGAACGTGAAAATTGTACACAATCTAATCGACATGGATAAGGAGGACCTCACTTTCGCCGAGTTATATCTGTCTTGCAACGCGTGCTCATAATTCTGCGTAATCTGGATTTAAGTTACTCAACGAGCTACCTAGTACGTCTGCGAACGCACATTACGTCTCCCTGGAAAAATTAATCACGGCGAGCCAAATAACGACGTATGATTGGAGCGTCCGGTGTGATTCAGTACCATTGGGCGACGTGTCGCTGGCACGCGCATTTTTACCGCACACTGTCCGCTTTTTAATCAAATTTCAAGTCTTTTAGCGATAAACGGGCAATAAAGGCGTCATTAATTTTTTAAGAAATTCATTTCTGAACGTACACTGTGCGATGGAAAGTATATAAGGCCTGCTGCCCCTAAAGCATAAGGGCTTCCTATACGCGATGCCGAATGCTCATTACACGTTGGAGCCACAAAATCCCGCCCTTCATTTCAGCGACAGAGTCGCATGCACTTCTGTCTTTCCACACCTTAAATGTGTTTGCTCTTCTGTTTTTTATCGGTAAAGAATACTTTATGCTTTCAGTTAAAATTCCACCTTTGTCTGAACAAAGACGGCTAACTTAATGTAAACTGTTCAAGTATATCAATGTGCCTTGTAAAACAGTAGCCCCTGAAACAATTTAACGTAATTTGATGACACGTATACACATGTCCACTCCATTTTAGGAGCCGTGCCTTGGTCAGGTGTTCGCTAACTACAAAGGGAGCTCACTTGTAATTATCCTTTCGTTGTCACCCGCTGTGCGTTCTTTATTGTTCTGTCTTATATATGTCTTGAGGTGACGAATTAGCTGTTACCAGAAATCTCGCACGTACCTTGATATGCGGCCAGTTAAGTTGAAATTGCAGGATTGCCCAAACCCAGTGCCACAGTGTGACAGCAGGCCAAAATTGTGGTTCTCTGTGCAGGTACGCGTAGCCACTCTGCAGCACCAGGAATTCACTGAAGCGCCTTTCTCCACTGCTGCGGAACCACAGCTCTGTATCGGAAGCCTCACTGAGCGCCAGCCAGTCATCGATGAGGCCCGGGTTGATGTCGCTGCATTGGTGGCCCACATGAAATTGGATACTTATATTACGTACATATACAAGCTGTTTTACACTTAGGGGAAAACTCGAAGCGCATTGACATGCGCTCCGAGTTTTCCCCTAAGTGTGGAATTGCCTGCACATCTTAATTTGATAGAACTCCCATATTGTGTGTTCAGATGGTTCATCTCGGAGACCAACTAAAGTCCTGCCAAGAAAGTTACTTGATGATTAGTGTGCACTCCTAATCGTGTTTCACCACCTGGGTGGTACACTGGTTACGGTGCTCTACCACTGGCCCTATGGTCGAAGGTTCAACCTCGGCCACGGCGTTATTATTTCGGTGGATGCGAAATGCTACTCTCGTGTACTCTTTGATGTCAGTGCACATTAAGGAACACACGGTGGTGGAAATAGCCAGACTTCTCCACTACCGCGCGCCTCATAATGATATCTTGTTTGTTAGAAATAAAACTCGAGATATTATCCAATGTTGTTTCACCTACGCTATTATAGCACCACAGGATTTCACATTTTTTGTTCCGCGTTCCCGTGCCGCTCCCTGACGTTGAAGTATGGACAGAAAGAACAACAAAAACTAAAGATATTCATCTGGTATAAGAGGTGTTCTCCACGCCAGCGATTGCTGGGGCATGGAGTGAAAGTCGAGTAGGCGGAGAACTTTTTCAAATTGAAGTGAGACCTAATTGAGGCCCCCACAATTAGTTATTCACCGGTGATGTGGCTACGTCCGGTGCACCCGGTGTTTGTACCCTTCTCGCCCCCCAGAGCACCTGTGAACCCTTGGCGTACTCCAGATAACCGGCCCGTCTGATCCGCCTGCGGTATTCCGGGGCATGTTTTTCGCTATTGTCGCCGCCGTGGACTCTATTTTCGTGATTGTCAGCACTCTGGCTACATCCTTCAGCAAACAGAAGACCATGTAACGCCTGATGCGTCTGACTCCTGTTCACGTCTCAAGCACGCCCAGGAGGAAAACTAACAGTCACAGTTGCTGAAGCAAGAGCTGCGCCACCGGCAACATTTACAAATCCTAATCTTTCGCCATGAACGAGATTGCGGTCTTCGCAGACGGTTTTGCCGCAAACGCTCTTGTCGGCACAGTCAAGTGCTGACTGAACAGAGTGACCACTCCACTCTGAAATTTCTCTATGCCCAGCGAGTTCGCATCACGTCAAACCTTCAGCCACATGCACTGCTCGTGCTGTGATTCAAGGCGTGCTTTGTATAGGCGAGGTTACCGTCCTGTCGCATGCGTCTCATGGTGTTATCCTGGGATGGGACGTCGTTTCCGCTAATCATGCGGTTGTTCACTGCGCTCCTGCACGCCTATTATTAACTCCGTTCAGTACCACAGCCATAGATCACCCTTGCTCGCCTGAAAAGGTGGTAATTGCTGCTGACGTCGACATCGCTCCTTTCTCTGAGGTCATAATGTCCGTTGCTTGTAACTACGTTTCTGATTCAACTACCCTGTTTATGACATCTAAGGAATGGTCTCGTCACCGGAACTTTGTCGTCCCGTTTACCGTCATGACTCTTGCCGATTGTTCCAGGGCTGTTTACGTGTGCAATCCGTTCCCTTGGGCTACTACATTATTACATGGCGAATGTATTGGGTGTCTCGACGGTTATGATGTCATCTTATCTTTTGATGCCCCTTCAGATACGGCGCTCATGTCTGTCGGTACCGTCAAGTCTGCGTCACAGCCGCATTAGCTGACGAAGATGTTCCGTTGCACATCCTAGACAACACGCTTACGCAAAGTCAGCGCAAACAGGTCTTACCACTACTTGGCCGTTTTCGCGCCTCCTTCGATCGCGGCCAACGTTCCTTGGGATGCATGTGAGTTGCAACAGTATTGAAAGTTGGGCTAGTTGGTACGGCAGCATGTTGGTGTACAGCGCGAGGAACGACGAAGACCGAAAGAACAGAAGGGACACGGACGAGCGCTGATCAGCGCTCGTCCGTGTCCCTTCTGTTCTTTCGGTCTTCGTCGTTCCTCGCGCTGTACACCAACATGCTGCATGTGAGTTGTTGCTCACCATATTGACACTGGTCATCATGCTCCGCTGCGTCAGCGTGCCTACCAATAAGCACAGGTGGAGCGCGTCATCACTCAAAACATCGACGACGGGCTGCATCGTGGCGTCATTCAGCATTCACAAATTCCTTGTGCTTTTCCCGTCGTAGTGGTGCGAAAAAAGTCACAGTTTCGCCTCAAGGGCGAAGCAATGAATGCGATAGCAAGAAATTGGAATGTCACAGGAAGAACGGCAAGCATCTAGAAATTTCTGCGAGCTGCTCAAGCCCAAAAGACGCAGGAAAAGAAAACACACAAGGTGAGTGCGAGCTAACGACTGTCACAACTCGACATTTGCAGCCTGCTGCTCAAACACAAAAAAAAAAATCACAGCATACCACGGAGTGAATGATGATGAGTGGGCGAAGCTGCGGAGGTTCATCGGTAAACCGTGAATCTTCCGTGAATTCTGCCCAGTACATCATCACCGACGTGAGATCGGGCGCGTTTATACTAAAGGTTCGATGAGTTATGACGACTTGCAGCTCACATTAATTTTACATGTAGGCTGCGAATTCTCATTGTTTAGAAAACTATTGCTTTAGAAAACATCTGGCGTCTTTCGTTAAGCAGCTGGCGTCTTTTCGTTTTGCTTTAGAAACATCTGGCATTCTTTCGTTTTGCTTTTAGAAAACATCGGGCGTCTTTCGTTGGTTTATTTCATCAATCAATGGCGTTTTGAACAAAATTTTTATTGTTTAATGACGCACAGGAGAAATCTCACCAGGCACTACCTTGGAGGTAAACAATGGCTGCTAATGGGAATGAGAGACGGAAGAAGTCGGCTTTTAGCTAACACTTACACTTCTACTTCTACTAACGTTTCCTACTGGAACATGCCAACGGCTGCTAATGGGGAATGAGAGACAGAAGAATTTGGCTTTTAGTTAACGCGCACGCTGCGAATTTTTTATTGTTCAACAACGCACAGGAAAAATCTCCCACCGGCACCACCTTGGAGGTCAAAATCTGGTACTAGCGTTACGACTGGTTACGCACTACTACGGGGGACGAACGGGTGCCGCTTTAAGGAGCTTCGCCCCTAAAAGGACACGCGAGGACAACGCACACTCATGCTTAGGACGTGCCCGAACGGTCACAGTTGTTACTTCAACTAACCTCTACTTTGGCTCTCCTAGCTAGAAGATCACTCCTTTCGCAAACGCGGTCACTGCAGCGAGCAAAGTGACATTTGTGTTGTCTATAGCTTCACCGCAAACTTTGCGCTGAAAGCGCAAGAGGTACATAACTACCCCTCAAGATATAATCTCGCGAGCACGGTCGACCACGCCCTGTACGTCAAAGTAGACGTCAAAGGCGCACATCCCAACTCCGGCGAAATGCTAGACAGTTTTAGAATTGGGGACCCAAGAAATTTACGAGCCGCCAGGACGCATGTACACAACGCAAGCCACTCTCGGAGTCTTGCGCTCACGTGGTCCCAATAGTGTGCCTCAATGTGTGCGGACAAAACTTGCGTCAATGCACCCTATGTCCCATGACCCGTCAGCGCCTTTCTTTTGGACGGAAAAAAAATACCTTAGAGCACGCGACCTCAAGAGAAGAAAAGAAAGATTGCGCTTGGTAGTGGCACATGAAACCACGGCTCGCGTTCCCTGCGGCCGTCGATTCTGTTAACTATGATAAAAGTTCGTTTGGTTCAAATTCGTACATATTCCTGAGGCTGAAATTACAGCGCACACGGACTTCTTTGTCCGTCCTACTTCTTCTTTACTTCTTTGCCCTGGACCCATCTGAATATGATTTGATGTGTTCGCGTTTCTAGTGCACTATCATCCTTGTTACACGTTTTGGTTTAGAGCTATTGTTGAGTGCGCACGTGCTGTAAGTTAGCCTCGGCCTTATATATGCACTGACATATGAAAGAATAAAGGAATTGTTAATCAGCGCTCGTTGCGTACGTTTCTTTTCTTCGGGGACGTCTTGCGCGTTTGCGCTGAAATTTTAGCCTCAGGATTCTGGTCGCGGTGTAGCATATGTACTGTGATTCTGGTTCAGCGGTCTCACTGCCAAATCCTTCCCACTAGGTCGTGCCACCACGGTTCACGGGACGCTCCTTTTTTTCTTGGCTGACTGGCCACGGTTGGCGTGGCGCTACAACCCTAAAATGGAAAACTAGCGTGGGTCGCCAGCGATACGACGCAAACGCAGCGCGGGCAATGCTCCAGTATGGCCCGCGTCTCGCATAATCTTAATTTCGCGAAGTGTGGCGTCCTGTGCATTTCACCCTGTGCCGCTTGCTTTTGTATTCTGCCGTTAGTATCCTGGAAAACGAGTGCGGCTTTTCAGCAAGCTGCGGATCTGTGTAAGGCAGCGAGCTGAGGATCGACGGGTCGCATATTCGAAACCTCGGTCGGGCGCCTCGGAACTTTTTTTCTTCTTAATTATTTATATTTCTGCCGCACAACCTCGGCGTACTATCCTAAAACAAATGGCATGATATAACATTTTATTTGTACATTTGGAGATATGCTCGCGATATACGTGGCTGACGTTCACAGAAATTGGGACCGGGTGCTCCCTTTCGTCGC
Source organism: Rhipicephalus sanguineus (assembly GCF_013339695.2). NCBI lineage: Eukaryota > Metazoa > Arthropoda > Arachnida > Ixodida > Ixodidae > Rhipicephalus > Rhipicephalus sanguineus. The sequence continues at coordinate 115,564,777 of NC_051183.1, forward strand.
GTACACCTACAACACTCAGCCACAAACTACCCCGGCTTCTGTCATTTCTTCCTTCTCTACGGACAGGAACTCTCGTGCTCCGTGCATGCCATTCCCCCCTGCTGACCCGATATTTCCGAAGCGACGCCTGTATCCGAAGCAGCGGCCTATGCCGCAGCGTGCCGTCAGCTCGCTCGCTCGTTTACCGCAGAACACCCAATGGCGCAAAAAACTCGCCACTACGCCGCTGCATCTCGCATGCAGCATTCCCCCGTAATGCTAGTTTGGCTCTGCATCCCGTCCACCACTCCCAGACTTTCCACAAAGCTTTAATCGAAATACCACGGCCCATACCATGTGGTGCAATAAACATCTCCCGACAACTACGACACTGAGCCGATCGACCCACCTTCCGACCACGACTGCCGACAGCGTGAAACAGTTCACCTATCGCGGCTAATGTCGTGCTACGACCCCCTTGTCCAGTGAAACATTGCCTGTCAGTTTACAGAGACGGAATTATATATTCCAGTGGGAACAGAAGAACGTAGACGTCGTTATGGTTAGAATAAAATATCCCAAATAGATTCCCGCCAAGAGCAATGGAGGATTACATTAGGAAGATTAATGAGTGCTAGAAGCCAGTGAAGGCACAGTGAGATTCTCTACAGTGAAGCACATGAAGTAGTTCGATAGAAGTAAGGAAACAATTAGCTATAATGTCTTGTGCTGGAAAAGAACTAAAAAAGTGACAAAACCGTAAATAATGGAACTGACCAGGTCCCATAGAATTCACTTCAATTGTAAGAGCTGGTAATCATGTGGCTAATGACTCACTGAATTATGATGCGATTTGAAGTCGGGCTAGTGAGAAATATCAAACTTGCTGACCAGTTTTAGTTGCTAAACAAATCGAGAGGGGTATCCTGAATTATGAGTGCGGGTAGGAAGAGAGAGCAGTGAAAGCATGAAGCCACGTTACACCAATAAGCGGGCAACTTTGCATAAGCAAGAAAGGTGTGCAGCGACAATACGCCAGGCAAAATCATCAGCAACATCTAATGAGTAGTGAAGATAAAGTTTGAGATTCGGCTAGTTTGTAATCCATCTTCACAATCAGCGCAAGAACGGACAAGGGACAAGAAAGGGAACATAGACGAGCGCTCTGTCATTACACCACGGCATGTGAGCACTCACAAAATCGCCTAACTATCGTGAACAGGTTAAGCAGAAACCATTTGGCGAACATGAAGAAATTCATAACGAACGAATGCGCAGAAAGGCCACCGCAAAATATGTCAGTGGTGTGGATCGTTGTTTACGCTGCCAAAAACATAGACGAGCGCTGACAGCGCTCGTTTATGTTCTCTTTCTTGTCCCTTGTCCGTTCTTGCGCTGATTGTGAAGATAGTGAAGGTAGCCGATTGATTCTGACTAGTATGGTCCAGAGAACTACGAAAGCTTAATTTAATTGCAAGCAGTGACCCGCAAAACTCCGGTGATCGTGGTCTAAGAAGTGATTAGTTAGAAAAGAGCGTTTCCATTTATGCCACGAAGAAGTGCAAATAACGCAAAATGAAACCAAAGATACAATAAAATGGCCTACGTCGTGGCATCTCTAAGTCATTGGTAATAAAAATGCACCAGTAAAAGAGGTGCTCTTCGACTTTCAGATTATCACCAAATCTGCACACACAGGGATAATATATATTGAACCTCCGTTGAAGTGGAATGACATGTTGAAGTACAGCTATTTTTAGAGTAATTATTGAAGGGAAGATGCTGCCGATGGACTGGTTTCCTCTTCCTCTATTAGTACACTTTTAAACGATCTCCATTTTCTTGCCTATTCGCATCATGCGGCGTTTCCAACCACTAATTCTTCCTGCCACGCCGTGGTCGCGGCGAGTTCATATGTGTTCTTTACCTCCTTTTACTCTACTTTGCATATGTATGGAGCAAGCAGTGCCCTTGAAATCAGCTTCGCACTTATGTTGTGCTGTGTTTCTTCTTCAGCTGTATTTTATTGTTTATTCATTTCTGTACTGATTCTTCTAGGGTTAACAACATTATTATAAAAGGCACCGCACACTTAAGAGAATTGCAGATTTATTGCTAGTCGATTAGAATGAAGGTTTCAAAGAATTGAAAACCTATTGGTTCAATAGTTGTTCATAAAGTTACACAAACTAGAAATTATTCAGCAATGTAGTTCCCAACACTCTGAAAGCATGATATCGCGTATCCGCCAGCGCCTAAAGGGTGGAAAGCAAAAAAATTCGGCAGATCCCACGTACCGTGGGAGTCGACGTATGCGAAGCATGCGGCGGGTAGGTGACTGTGGCGTAACTTTTTTACTGAGCGACACGTTACAAAATGACGAAGATTTGTATAAATTTTATACGCACACTTTAGATGTTGAAGAGCCGCATATGTGTTATATAACCAGTTCTTTACTGTTGGCTAACGCTGCCAATGGCAACGTGGGTATTACCAACACCAGAAGCGGTAAGCTGATATGTAGTGCTTATACGTGTCCCGAGAACGCACGCACGTTTCACGAACACGTGTGCATGTGTGCAAAAAGTTCTTGACAGTTCTTGAACAAGGGCATCACCGTGATCAGTGAGCACCAGCAGCTGGTCATGACTTGTTATAGGATCCGGCCGTGGTCGTTGTGACGAGGGGTCCATGTGTAGTGAAATATGTGGTATAGTAGAGCTGTTGGAATTCGTGGACGCCTCGGTCATTTCGTCGACAAATTCTCTGTCGACAGAGCCGGCGACATGCCGGAACCTGAAGCCACCCTTCGCGTTGGTGAGGTATAGGCCGTCGAGGCTGGTAGTCTTGGATAGTGCTACGTAGACCAACCTTAGTGGATAGTGTTTGTCGTATTTGTACACTACCTGGGCGTATGTGGCCTAAGTAGCCCAGTCTACAAAGCGGCTGTAAATCAATCAGGCATCATCCTCGGTCAGCATGAGGCCATCGCCCAGCCTCGTAAGAAATGAAGAGGACACTGCGTCGTTCTGGCGGACTAAGTGCACTTTACGGTGCGGTGATCTGGATATTATATGTAACTTTCGTTAATGTATTCCTCCGGGGTCGAGCAGTGTTGCAATATAGCTTGCTGAATCATAAGAATATAAACGTAATGTTTATTAGATTGCTATAAAAGCGGAGCCAACACTGGAACTATAGACTGATATGACGCCTGTATCGTAGGAGTAGACATCGTAGGAGTATCATGTAGTGTTTATTGCTTTCTTGTAAAATTAGATAGCCAGCACCACAACCACAATTGACGTTGCGCCGATAATACGCCTGCGTAGGCTGTTTTTCCAAACCAATTTATAGACCTGGCGTGGCTCAGTGGTAGAATACCTGATTGCCACGCAGAATACTTGGGTTCGATTCCTGCTGGGATCCTAATTTTCATCCTTTCCATTCGTTGAGTCAACGCTGCCGATGTTGGTTTTCCTTAACGCTCTAGCATTTAGATTACAATGTCTGTTCTCGCCTTTCCTGGGTAGATGTAAACTGTCAATCACCTGTGGCGCATACCCGTACACCGCGGCCCGTGGTAAACGGGTATGTGCCACACGTATCTAGTGGAAAGGGTTTGAAGACGTACGCGACAAGATTTTAACGTTATTCATGTCATGACCCGGCAGTCGTATTCGTCAAATCCTCTTACCCTCCCATGCAAATTTTGGTCTACACCAAGTTAAGGAGGCGATCATGAGAGCACCAAGACGTAGGCGGCTAGACAGATAGATAGATAGACAGATAGATACGTAGATAGAAACGCCCAAAGTGCCAGAGGTTCGCTAATAAATGCTTCGCATTTTAAAAAGCCGCACCTCCCAGAAGGGGATCGTCAGGAAATGCGAATGCATTTGGGTGCACCCGATGAGTGTGCGATTCATTAATGAAGAGAGACGAGAGTGTGCACGTAGAGGCGTAATGCTGGACTTGCATTGTGTTACACTTCGTCCTAGTGGTATCGTTGCCGCGAGAGATTCGACTTCACCGACTTCCATCGCTATCAAGACACCAAAGCGCGCGCTCCCTGCATGATATATATAGGTCCGAGCGCGGACAGGAGAAGCGCCCGAGCTCTACCGTTGTCAGAAAGGAAGGGGAGCTTGGCACTCGAAAGCACCATGTCCCAGAGTTTATAACACTCATCAACCCCTCATCATCCAAATACGTCCGCCCTGGCAGGGTTCCCGCCCCGGGTTACAGAGCGGGATCTTTTTGTTTTGAGCGAACGGTCCTCCCCGGACAAGGGTGTCGCGCCCACTCAGCGCGAAGCGCCGAACAGACGCGACAACTCTCGCGGCCTCACGCCGACGAGAGGATCGGTACCTTACCCAGGCAAGGGGGTCACTCTTTTGCACAGCAGACGAAGTCAGTGCGCACGGAGATGTAGCCATTCCATACCACCGGGCGGTTGAAAGCCGCCTCGGTTCCCGCTCTACGCGAACGGTACGCTACGGTCCGTCGCGACGAAAAAGATCGTCGCGCACGAGACAAACGTAGCAGAGTTGTGCCTGGTGGTTTCCGGCCAGCGAGCGGCTTGAATTGCTCGCGCAAGAAAGTTGCGCGCGCAGACGACCAATGCACCCACGCCGAAAGCGCGGCGAGCGAAGGAAACGAGTTCGGGGCGGAGGGGGAAAGAATGCGAGCGCCCCTCTCTCCGCCGAGCGAGCTTCGCGATCGAGCGCCCTCACCGGGTGCACTCCTCCTCTCCCTTACCGTCCGCTGCTCCGCGATGCGAGCGCCATCACACGCCCGCGCGATCCTCCTCTCCTTACCCTCCGCCGCTCACCACCTGCTCCGGTTGCTAGGCGCTCCCAGCTGTTGCTAGAGGCGAGGAGGAGCACGCGCGGAGAGGTCTGTGCGCACGCCGACCAGGGACGCACGACAACCCCCGGCTAAGAAATGCATTCGCATTTAAAACAATTCCATCATCTCCCACTAAAGGGGACCATGAGCCGATGCGAAGCCGGAGCACTAGCACGATCGCGTTCCGTTGGCGTTCGCTGCGCATGCTACCGACCTCGCGTCGTGGAACGCGAAGAGGAACACTGCGCGCTTCGTGTCTTCCCTCTAGCCTTGCCATGAATTCTCACAGGGCGTGCGAAGAACGTTGACAGGCGCGCGAGAGAGAGGCAGCGTAGGAGAGGAGAGAGAGGGGGAGGGGGCGCGCATGCGCTGGCTTTCATCGCGGCGCTGCGCCGGAGAGAATTTCGGCATGTCGAGCCCTCATTTCAGAGGAGCCAATAACGTATGCTGTCGGGCTAGTTGGTACATAGCTGTTTAGAAAATCGTTGGCGCAAAACTAGATTGAGGACGAAGAAGTTAAGTGCGCTTGTCCGTGTAACTTCTTCTTCCTCGCTCTTGTTTTGCGCCAATGATTTCCTAATCAGAGGAGCCAACCGAGGCAAGCGCTGGGGGGGGGGGGGGTGATTCTTAAAAGGAAGAAGGAAATGAAAATGGAAATTGGGTGTGGAGTGCACGATAACTGTCTCTCAAGTGAGGACACCTCAACCGATACACTCACGGGGGATTGGGGATTAAAGGGACAGTGAGAGTGAAAAGAGTATGGTAAAAGAAGAAAAAGAAAGGTATGGGTGAAAAAAAAAAAAAAACAGTGAGGGGGTGGGGGGGCAGGAGAACGGGCGTCCGAGTCACCGTGGTGAGCGGCTAGAAAATTCGTTCGACTAGGCCGGCATCCTCGAGAAAAGCTAGTAGGGCCGCAAGGGCTGATCGGCGACGGTGTACGTGGCCGGTGGGATGGAGCAAGTCCTGTAGGGTCGCACACGGCAGTCCGACGAGGCGGTACTTCATGGCGAGCCGCTTCCGCGCAGTGTTGAGAGACGGACAGTCAAACAATAGGTGGCACAGGGTTTCGATCGCGCCGCAATCGGTGCAGTTCGGTGCAGCGGCGCCGCGAAGACGATGCCTGCGTTCAGCGGGCCACACAGAACCGGTCCTCAGGGCAAGAAGAAGCGCGCGCTCGCGGCGAGTGAAACCAGTGGCTGGGATGGGAGGAGGGGGGTGTCCGGAGGCGACCCGTGCGTCAGGATGCTCGCGCACCAGCTCCCGGCGAAGGTTGTTGCGTGCCGAGTCGAACGAGCTGGCGTAATCCGTCAGCGAAGTCTCGGCGGAGTGTGCTCGTTTTGCGAGTTCGTCTGCAGCCTCGTTGCCCGCGATGCCGACGCTCTACTATTTGAAGGAGAGGAGGACTAGAGGAGGAAAGTAGTGTATGCGCCGTGAGAGCAGAAGCGAGAACGCAGGAGCAGCGCAAGAAGGTGCTGGTGGAGAAGTGGAGAGAGTAACGCGTAGCTGTTGGAAAGAGGGAAGGAGGAGAGTCGCGCATGCGTGGTGTGAGTGCGGACAACGCTGCGTGCGGATTACCACGCCGCCTTGCATACCCCCGAGCAAGAGATACTTCGCATCTAAAAAATTCACACCATCTCCCGCTAAAGGGGACCTGAGGCGATGCGAAGCACCTTTTCGGCACGTAGAGCCCGCGTTTCAGAGGGGGAGTGGAGAGTGGAGGGGAGAGAGGGAAAAGGGCGAGGGGTAACGCTGAGATGGGGAGGGGAGAGAGAGAGAGAGGGGGAGGGGAAAGGGTGCGGGGAAGTGGTGAGGGTGAGGGGGAAAGAGGAAAGGGAAGGGGAAATGCGAAGTGCAGAGGGGGATGGGAGAAGGGGAGTGGAGAAGCAGAGGAGTTGTGTGGAGAGGCCTTGCGCATGCGCAGTAAGGGTGGTCAGGCCACGCACCACCACCAACACCACCACCGGATTGAACTCCACTATAAGATGCTTCACATCTAAAAGCGCATCTTGCACTAAGTCGCGCAAGGCTGGCTCACAGCAGAGCGGGCGGGCACTTTTCAGCTTCTCTTGCTAACCATCTGTACAGAATGTTTGGCCGGTCTTTGAGCACGCGCCGGTTCGTGCCGATGATAATTTTATATCTGCGGCAAACAACAAACCTCGACCATAACAGCTGTGCTGTAAAATTCCTATATCGCGTATGTGCCACAGAAATTGGGCAAATCCGACCGTGTTTCAGCTTCTTCCGTCAACCATCTGTACAATATGTTTGGCCGGTCTTTAAGCGGGTGCCGCTCATGACGACGATAATTTTATATCTACAACACACTGCAAGCATCGACCCTCGCATCTGTGCTGTAAAATTTATATTGTGGATATGCGCCACAGAAATTGGATAAATCCCGCTACGCTTCATCTTCTCTTGTTAACCATATGTACGGAATGCTTGGGCGGTTGATTAGAGCGTGCCGGTTCATGATGATGATAATTTTGCATCTGCGACACATGGCGAACTACGACCATAACATCTCTGCTGTACAAAGAGCAGTCACTTTTGGTTTTCAATGGTTGTGCGCATGCTTACCTTGACTGGATGACACCTCCCTGGACGGCACTTGCTAAATCAATCACTATATTCTTAAGGTCTAGCTTACTACTGTAAGCTGTGCAGAACGTCAGCTTCTTCGTCCTAGAAAAAATGAGAACTGCATTCAAGATTTCGGCCAGAATGTGCATAACGGGATGCTGCTTATGCCGATTATGTTATACAATATCGAGCGTTTCATCTTCTTTTTTTATTTTTTTCCTTATACTCATTTAGACTGTACGTCCTTGTTTCCTACTCTCTCTGCGGAATTTGATTTATGATGTACTGTTGCCCTCTAAACAGAGTTTATCGCCTGTACTTGCATCAGTATAGGACTACGAGTCTATATCGACAAGTCTTATTATTTTGAGTGAGTTTTTATTAATTCATTGCACTGCAGAAAAAATGGTGACCGTATGGTTCCTACGTCACTCACCGTGGGCATGAACACTGCAGTAGAATTATAGGCGCTACATTAGGAGAGGTTTGTTCATAAATGCGTTTCTTACAGTTTTTAGACCACCTCCACTAGGAATGTATGGCTTATGAGCACTGGCTACAATTTTTTACAGAGATGTCCTAGCAGACGTTCTCTTCTATATACTGGAAGTGCAGGACGAGGACGCCGCCTGAGTCTAGGAACTCTGAGCCGCCACCAGAGGCCACCAAACCAATACAACAGGCCCATTATTTTCCGCAAAATTTATTCTTTCTTAGAAGTGGAGCAGAGCGACATAAATTCTACATATTTTATATACAATTGTCATAGAAAAAAATAAAAGAATCATCTCTCTGTAATCATTCACCGGCCTTGCTAGAGGAATTTGTGCGGTACTCTGGGATGAAGCTCCGCTCAAATGGGACATTATCGGAGTGGCGAAGGCTTTGATATGTAGCAAAAGCATATGACCCCCACAATGAGCCCCAACTCGTCTGATAGGACAGGACTTCCAATTCAGACACTTAATTTTGGTGGGCGAAGCTCAGAGATCCGCTGTAAAATAAATGGATAAATTGAACCACTATTTCATGGATGAGGACGGCTCTCGGTCGTAATTAAGGATTATGTAGAGAAGGAATGGTTGGGCGAAAAACGTCAGTATATTGAACAGGTATCAATTCTTCTTAATTCATCGCATCCCTCTTCGACAAATATTCAATAGAATGGCTCTCGCACGAGATGGCCGACCGCTTCTACAACACTCGAGACAGGCATAAATATGCATAAGTAGCATAATTCGTGAGTGCTTTTTGTGCTTCATCATTAGATTGTAGACCATTTCCTAAGTTTCTTATCTCGCATAAGAAGGAAGTTGATAACGTGAACGCCGAGTAGCTTGCTCGTGTTCGGAGACGCCTTCGTAAATGATAGACGTAGCAATGTCCCCAATTACATTGTAGATTTCACCTAATATTGTAGGCTTCTTAAGCCAACCACGTAGCATGACTATTCCTGTCTTTTAAGAACGCACGCGTTGCATTTTAAACTATTTAGCTAGCATCACAGTGTGGTGTGCGATGACTCTGATTTCACTGAGACTTTGGGGAATGATCTTGTGTGGCGAACCTATAACGATACCATCTGTCAGGACATGTTCTCGTGCCATTTTGTTGCTACAGATGAAGCATTTTCATTACTTCAAATAAGTTTGGAGACTCGCGAAAGCAAGCCTTTCTAGGTACACATCGCACTGTGAACTTCTAGGTAAGGCCAATCCCCAATTGTATCGTTACTCATGCCAGGATGCTGAAATCTCTAATTTTTTTTGGCTCAAATGCACAGCGAGAAGATTCCTTTTCGCGGAATTGTTTCAGAGAAGAGGACAAGGCTATCTTCTGTAGCTGCTTACCTTAAATATCTATTAGCTTCCCTCAATATGCAAGGCTCGTTTCGAATGCATAATTGATACGCTAGTGCAGCGTTTAAGAGAAGAGAATCCCAGTCGATGCGCAGCTTTTAGTGTCGATACTGAACACCTATGTAACTCTCTGTCATGCGATGAGTTATGAAATTGTTATAAGGTACTTATTCAGGAGAAAGTTCAGCAATCGGTTTTCACAGCAAATTCCGCTGTATCAAATGGAATGCTTCGGCATGTCCTATCCATGCAGCCCGTGGCAGAAAAAAGAAATTGCGAAGCTTGCATGCAGTCGCGCAAGACATCACGTAGCAGCTGGACGATTTTAAGTCTAGTGTGACGGCTTCTAGGTGGTTGCCAGGCTTTAGCTAGGTGATATAAGTTGTTTCTAAGTTGCTTCTAGATGGTTGCTAGGATTTAGCTAAGTGATGTTAGGTTTTTAAATGCGAAGCATTTCTTAGCGAACCTCTGCGACTTTGAGCGTATCTATCTATCTAGTCGCCTACGACTTTGTGCTCTCCTGGCCGTTTCGTTAATCGGATGTATACCAAAATTAGTGTGTCATAACATGGCCTTATTACGAATATAAATTACAGGTGATATCATGAAAATCGTGACACGCATGTCATGAAGAGCATGATTTACATTCCACGGCCTTTGGGTTGCCTGGCCGTTTCGTTAATCGGATGTATACCAAAATTGATGTCATAACATGGCCTTATTACTAACATAAATGATAGGTCATATCATGAAAATCATGACACGCATGTCATGAACAGCATAATTTACATACCAAGGCCTTTGGGCTCTTGCGGCCTTTCTGTTAATTTCATATATACCAAAATTGGTACGGTGTGACAAGAATTCATGACGAACATAATGACAGGTCCTAACATTCAAATCATGACGCACATGTCATGTGCAGCATGATTTACATGACATGGTCTCGGGGCGCTCGCGGCCGTTTAAATGAAGGGATACATACGAAAACTGGTATGACGAGATATTTCTATATGACGAACATAAATGATACGTGGTAACATGAATGATATGCATGTCATGTATGACATGATTTACATGCCACGCTCATGGCACACTCGCGGCCGTTTCGCTAGATTCATATACACCAAAATTGGTACTGTGCGACGTGACTGTATGAAGAACATGAATAACAGGTGGTAGCATGAAAACCATGGCATCCATGACATGTATGTCATGATTTACATGCCACGCTCATGATGCATTCGCGTCTGTTTCGCTTGCATGATATACACCAAAATTGGTATTGCGCGACACGACTGTGTGACGAACGTAAGTGAGACGTGGTAACATGAAAATTATGACATGCAAGTCATGTACGACCTGATTTACATGCCACGCTCATGATGCGCTAGCGGCCGTTTCAGTAGATTGATATACACCAAAATTGGTATTGCGCGATGTGACTGTCTGAAGAACACGAATAACAGTTGGTAAGATGAAAACCATGACATGCACGTCATGTATGTCATGATTTAATTGCCACGCTCATGATGCATCGCGGCCGTTTCGCTGACTTGATACACAGCAAAATTGGCATTGCGCGACGCGAGTGTATGATGAACGTAAATGAAAGGTGGTAACATGAAAATCATGACAGGCATGAAATGTACGACATGATTTACATGCTCTACTCATGGTTCACTCGCGGCCATTTCGCTCCTTTGATATACACCAAAATTGGTATTGCGCGATGTGACTGTATGACGAACATAAATGAGAGGTCTTAACATGCGAATAATGTTACGCATGTCATGTACGGCATGACATGGTACGTGGTAACATGAATGATATGCATGTCATGTATGACATGATTTTCATGCCACTGTCATGGTGCGCTTCCGGCCCTTTTGTTAACGTGATATATACCAAAACTGGTATGGCATAACACGAGTGCGTGAAGAACATAAACGACAGGCGATGCATTTATATACCAGAATATGCGTTTCATTGGCATGGTGTACACTAGATCGTGCATGCATACGTGCATGGAAACATGCGATATATGCTGGACTAGGTGCCATGGCATGAATGATTTCATTTGGCTCAAAGACAAACAAGGCGATGTATGCAGCTCTTTGCTGGCTGCTTCGCATTACATCGATTCCTACAGTGCGTGGGATCTGCCGAATTTTTTTAGGTTACTTTCCAGCGCGGACTGGTTAGACTCAAACCACAGACAGACACAGACATGACACGGATGTACAAACCCTTGAGACAGAAGCTCGCGTTGAATACAAACGTTCGCACCTCCCATAGATCTACGGGCACGTCGTCCTTCGCATACATTTTGTACCACTTCGGGGTCTTCTCGCAGCCGCCGTTGCCTGGCCCTTTCTCTGATGTTCTCCCGCTGTACGTACCGTCGAAGCGCTTGGTACAGATGCTTTAGCGAAGCTGAAACGTGCGTCTATAGTGTTTATCACTGCATTAATTCTGACGGTTTATAAAGCTTTTCTCAATTCCATCTTACATGTAAAGTGCGTTGGGGGCTAGTTGGTTTATCATTAGAACGGTAAAGGTAATGAAGTGCGCGGTTGACGGAATACAAGAACAAGTAGTACACAGGACGAGCACGGACCGGTCTGCGCTCGTCCTGTGTACTACATCTTCTTGTGTGCCGTCAACCGCGCAGTTCCTTACTTACATCTTGCATGGGTCTAGGAATCTTAATTGGTGTTTGCCGTCCGTCTGTTGCCTTCTGGATTTTCAGAGAACCAGCGGTGAGTAGTGCGATTGTCCATATTTCTATGGCAAATAGCCTTTCACGATGATGATAGATTGTTGTACACATCAAAGTTTCTATGGCTGGCTTAAGCAGCTGCGCCGTTAAAACTGATAAGCGGTGGCTTTACGAAGACAGAATTCCTATTATTCCTTGAGCTACCGTTTTATCAGGTAACTGCACATAAGCAACGTTGATAATAAATTATATGGGCACTTCGGCTGGTTCCTGATTAAGGTATTTTTAGGGAAGTATTGGCTGACTTTGGGACATGTTTTCCTCGTGAACATTGGATGCCTTTATATTTAGCAATAATTCGTTGTTATTCTGTCTTCTCACTACAATGCAAAACCGAACACAGTGATTGCCTAACGAGTTTTGTCTATTGACAAGGTACCACAAATGCCCAAATTTCGACCAGCAGTAATATTAGGCGATTAAACTAGTCGACAAAAGTGAAGTCCAAAGTCTCAATCTTAGCTTATGGCTCATCAAAACTACACACTGCGGCCCACACGTCCATCTCGAAAGAGCATATTTCTCGTAACTTCTTACCTACTTTCGTCATCGGTACCGGTCTCTATTCGTGCCATGTTTGATTGCATGTCCTTGGATAGCAGGTCAAGATTCCCTGTAGTGGTGACCCTTACGTTTCTTCGACTGAATATGTCTCTGCAAACCGAGGAAACAGACACTAAATAATTGATTGCTTGAGTTGTCGCTTGATTCTTCCATTGAAAGTTATCGAAAAAAATGAAAATATTTACACTCAAAGTGTGATACCTAGGCATGGCCAGTGAGGTACAACGGAAACTTTTTCTCGACGTATCACAAACGCAAACCCTCTTTCGCTCTCTGTCGATATATCTCCTCTCTAAGCAGAGAAAAATAAAATATTACATCATGGACTTTCTAGAAGCCATTGGAATCTACCCAGGTTTTCGCTACGAGCGGAATTATGTATCTATATGAAAACAGAATAAGGATAGAAATTTGATTGAGTTGGATCACGTTCATGCTTCGACGGCGCAAAATGACAAGGACAAAAGAGGGCACTAGGCGAGACGAGCAAAGTTGTTGAGCCGTGTGTGATGGGGTGCACACTGGAGTCCCCAATACATCCTGATGACGCAGAGAACGAGACGGTCACGCAGTATTTTTCTTCTACGCTAAAATATGCACTCGGCTGATTGCGTCATTGCTGTGTTGAGCCAAATGTAGTGTTCTTGAACTCTGAACTCTTTGCACACAGAGTGCTCAATACATAAATGGCGTTAAACAGAGCCCACATCAATGTGGCCTCTGTGTGAAAAGTGGCTGGTTATTTACCTGGGGTGCTCAAGTATACCGAGCGCTTTAATTTATACAAGAATGTCTAGAATAACTATACCTATTACATACCCCTATTTATATTTAGTTATCACTTTTACATATTCTACTTCATGTTGTCCTTTGGATCAGAAATGATAAGATCAAGGATATGCACTGGATATCACGTCGGTTGCATTCGCAAGTGTCTGGAAGTGTTTTATTCCTGCGTTGAAAGAAAGTAAATACGTTGGGAAATGAGCGGGAAATATTAGGTCGAGCTAGATTGAGAAATCAGACTTGTGTTTGTGATTCCTTGCGATATCAGAGCATCTGTAAGCGAGAAAAGGATGTAATTGAAAATTGGAGTGGCATCATTTGCAGTTCTACCTGGGTACCTCATTAAAATGAGGTCAGGCTCTCTATTTATTTGCTCACTTACTGCTGCGGCTCAGAGATAAAAAGTTAATTACGTAATTTCTGACAACAAATAAACGTGCAGTAAGCCAGAGCTTTTGCTACATATATGGCCGTTGAGCTCTCGGATGCCGACTGATGGACGGAAACCGGCAGCTGTGATGACGGCGTCAAGTCCTCCATTCGCTGCGTGCGATTCAAAGAGAGTATCGGCACAAGACACATGCGGTGGATAGTTTCGATGCAAAAAAAATCATTCACGGGCGCGCAGGAAGCTACGATATGTTCCAGCGCAGCTAAAACATGAATTCAACAAGGTTAATATTTCCTTTAGTGACCCTTATAATGAAACACCTCGTGCTCTAATCTGTTTAACCGTGGTCTCACCACAACATGATAAATGAGAAAATGCTCACAAAGAGTGCAGGGCTTTGGTGAAGAACTTCTTCAGCTCATCCACGACAGCAACGATATCAGTGGTGTTACGGCTGAAGTTACGGGCGCTGAGAAGGATGGCCGTGACCTCGGTTACACCCAGAGCCGACATACAGGTCCATGTCTGTTCAAATCGAAATACATGAGCGGTGGAAGTTAAATAATAATAATATTTTGGGGTTAACGTTCCAAAACCACGATATGATTATGAGAGGCGCCGTAGTGGAAGGCTGCGGAAATTTTGACCACCTGGGGTTCTTTAACGTGCACCTAGATCTAAGTACACGGGCCTCAAATATTTTCGCCTCCATCGAAAATGCAGCCGCCGCGGCCGGCATTCGTTCCCGCGACCTTCGGGTCAGCAGTCGAGGGTCATAACCACTAGACCACCGTGGCGGGGCAGCGGTGGAAGTTAACGCTACATGAAAGAAGTGCACATGGACCATGATGACACATTTCGTTCAGTCGCGGCTTCAAAGAACTGCTACAGCAACGCGCCGGGTTCCCGGAGCTACTCGTGAAAACCATGCTTCAATATGAATCGCGCATCATTCGCCTCTGCACACGCTGCAGGTAGTAGTACTAAACTATTCTTCTGTGGGGCATGGTTTCAAAATTGAGCGCAGAATTCTCAGTTATGTAACATTGACTCAGGCGTAAGATTTAACAGATTTAGCAGATTTAACGTAAGGTTAACAGATCTGCAGAATACCTAATTCAAATGACTTGGCTAATCAAGGCATATACAAAGAGCTTACAGTGCTACATGCTCATGTAAAGGACCTGAAGAAGAAATCTACCTCAACATTGTAAAAATTATGATGCTCCTTCTAAAAAAATTTTTTTAACACGAAAGTGTTTTATGCCAGGGTCCACCAAGACTACAGTCACCTATTTCCGTCACGGAAATGACGTCGAAAAAATTTATATGACCAGATGGCAAAGAAAAAAGTTCCAACACTGGGCATCGAACCCACGACCGCTCGGTCCGCAACAACAGATGCCGGGCACGCTATCCACTGCGCCACGCTCACAGACTGTAGAGGATTTGCAAACGCACCTTTTATAATCTACCACTCTCCTGGTCGGCGGGGTGGTGTTAACCTCTGGGAGCGGTAAGGTAAAGTAATTCGTCATTACTGTGGCCTCCGCGATTAACACCTGCAACGCATTACACGTCCGTCCCATTCGGCGCGTTTTCAATAGAAGTTCAATTTTGTCACTGCCTTAACACACCGCGAGGTGGCGGTCTTAAAAGCGTCGGCCTCGCTCATAGCATCACGCTTATAGTACACTATAATCACGCTAGTCCAAACCAAAACTAGCTCTGCGACGCTAGCCTGCCTCACCTGGCTGTTACACCGCGTCCCCCGCTCACGCGCTCGCCCCGAGAAATATCGGGGCCGGGGAGCGGCACGACGCGCTTTGCGTTTCCCTCTAGTGCGGCCGTCGTGTTCAATGACATTTTAACAAGCAGCTGGATCGCGACCAAGTTCTGCGTCCACTATTCGACGCTCTTCTGGCTATCACACCTCGTTCTCTGATTACGCTTTCATCGTAAACTACTACAGCTACCACAAGGTTTTTCGTAATCATTTAACATGGACGTTAGTCGTCGGGATGGAGATGTACCACCAATCATCAAAGTGGGTGCATCCCACTTTGATGATGAGCTGCCAGACATCAATATACATTGCGCAAACTCTCTCATATCAATGTACAGTAAACATTCAGTTACTTCCGTAACGGCACGCTTTACTTTCGTGTTATTCCGATTCATATGACGGAGGGATCAACCATCTTTTTTACTGTTATGCAAGAGAAGTAGCCGGCGCCACACATTTGCACATATCTCTCCTTATATACATTCACAAAAGAAGAGAGATGAATTATTAGGGTACTCCTCGCGCAATTTTAATGAAAGTCAGCGAAGGAAGATAGCGAAGTAATGTCACTGTGCATGTACGAAAAGCTTCCAATGAAATGTTGACATATGCAGTGCTCTTGAGTCATAAAAAACAGCAGCATGACGTTAAAACATTTTTTTACGAATAACATCTTTGAATATCTGAATAACGCGTAGGGGCACTTGACGCAATGCTTAAAGACAGCAATGACTTTGAGTCGGTTTCATTGCAAGCATATGTGTAGTTGCACTGGGGGCTTTATTCTTGAACAAGGAAGGGATGTTTTCAATCGCACTCGTTGTGAAAGGGCTACCAAAGGTACAGCCCATTTAAAACCGTTAAAAATAGGTTTTGTCATGCAGTAGAGCATCAGAAACCCGTTAAGTGATACTTAACGGGTTTGGGGAAAGCCAGCTAGGGGCCCTCGGTGATGTCCGGCAAGCCGCTGTGCCCTCAAAGAGGGGTCCGGACACGGTAATCCGCCTACTGCCTATGGTTCGATAAACTTTATTCTCCGTCTCTGAGCCCTCAGACTTACGACATGTGATTATGAAGGTTCTTCCTCAGAAAGAGGCACTCTGAACAGCAGTGATGACATCTCATTTAAACCTTAGCAAGCTGGGCGTAAACATGACCGACAGTTCATTAGTTGGGCACTGTGACTTTTGAGTAACGATTATAACCTGCGACCAATAAGGATTATTGTTCAACTACAAGCTAGTAAAAAGATAACGTGCTTCGCGACCCTATCAAGCTGAAAAAGAATGTTCCACGCTCGTCTTCATGGCTACTAGCGGCGCTGAGTAACACTACTAGGTGTAAGTGCACATACATATTCCGTAAAATGAACGGGGGGATGACCGCCTCCATAGCTCAGTGGTAGAGCATCGAACGTGTTATTCGAAGGTCGCAGGTTCGGCCTCTACCGGTGGCAAGATATCTTTCCCTCCACTTTCTTGACATTTATATCAGAATTACTATAAATAAAATCCCCTGTACTTACCTCGGTTTTTTTTGTATGTGAGTACTAATTAATGGTGTGTCCTAGCAAATAAAAAGCAGCCCCTAAATATTCCCCTTCTGTCGTTAAGAATTAGTTAAAGTTACACATTCACTAGCTTCATGTGTTAATAAATACGGTCAGAATAACGCAATATTTTTAGATTTCAGCAAAGCCTTCGTTAGAGTTCCGCATGACAAACTAATCCTGAAACTCAGACAAATAGAACTTGCGGAAATTTTGATCTTATGGATTACCAGCCTATAGAGAGATCGCTACCAGTGTGCAGCACTTAATCAGCGGCAGTCTGGCTATCTTTCGGTTGGCTCCGGTGTCACTGAAGGGAGTGTGTTAGGACCATTGTTGTTTTTGCTGTACATTAACGACATATTTACAGTAATTGATCCTACACACAAACCAGCTTGTTTACAAATGATTGTATGTTGTATCATGAAATCATTTCAGCAAACGATCAGCACCACCTTAACGGCGCTGTTGCTAACATTCGCGATTGATCTAACACATGGCATATGAAGCTTAATATTGGTAAGACCACCTTTCTTTGCCTCTCTCACCGACACGCTCCCCTTTCCTTCACATACAGGCTAGGTTCATTACCACTGCATGAAGAAACCCAATATGAGTACTTAGGTGTCACACTTACTAATACATTATTGTGAAATTTACATATACATAACATTTGCTTATTTGCGTTCTCTAAACTACACATTTGAAGCTCCAACATTCACCTTCAAGTGTAAAATTATTTGCTTACAACGCAGTAATTAGGCCAAAAGTTGAACATGCATGTGTTTCTGACCCATTTGCTAAAGCAGAATTAGCCGCCTCGAAAAGGTACAGAAAAAAAAGCTGTGAGGTTTATTTAGTGAAAATATTCTCCGTAGGACTCACCCACTGAAAAACGTCACAGTTTCGCCGTAACGGCGAAGCAATGAATGCAATAGCAATAAATTGAATGTAACGTGAAGAACGGAAAGCCGCTCGAAATTGCCAGCGCGTCGCTCGAGCCCAAAACGCACGAAAAGAACGCACGCAGGACAAGCGCAAAAATATCACGCGTCACAGCTCGACACTGGAAGCGCACTGCTCAAACATAAAGCAGGACGCACGAAACGAACGAACAGGTACACACAGGACGAGCGCGAACTGTCCCAGTTGTTACTTATTTCTGTTTGAACAGCGCGCTCCTTTCGCAAACGCGGCCGCTGCAGCGAGCGAAGCGACCTTCGTACGCTCTCTGACTTCAGCGCGGACATCGTGGGGATAGCACAAGACATACAACCCCCCGCTCCCCCCCCCCCACGCCAGCCGCCCCCTTCTTTCCTCGAGATAAGCGCACGAAGGTGACCACGCCCTGTAGGTCGAAGAGCAACGGCGTTCGCAGGAACGGGGCGACGATCTTTAAAGCGCGCCACGCGTGCACATCGCGCAATCTATGTGGTAACTAAGAAAGCATGCTGATGTAAGTGGTGTATATAAATAGCTCGCCGTTAGCAGGCTGAAAGACGGTGCTGTTGGCGGCCTAACCGTCTAACACCGCGCGCTGGAAAGCGGGAGGTCGCCCGTTCGATTCCGCGCGTCGGAAAGATTTTCTGAATAATTTTTCTTTCTGGCTTTGATATATATATATATATATATATATATATATATATATATATATATATATATACACACATATACATATACGGTGCACGACGGCAGCGACAGCAACGGCAAAAATCAGCCGAGACTGTCCATATAATTGCTATCGCAATAATATTGAAGGCTAACGGCATTCCATGTCTTGAACAAAGAAGAAAAAAAACCTCACGTTTACAATTCCTTTTCTTGTTTTGCAATCGGGAACTAGCAATTAAATTTTTACTCTATCTCTCGTATTCAACATCAAGGCATCCTCGCCACCATCATCTTAAATCAATCAAAAGTTGACGGATTCGATCACGGCCACGGCGGTCTCATTTCGATGCAAGCGAAATGTTAGAGGTCCGTGTGCTGTGCAATGTCAGTGCACGTTAAAGAACACCATATGGGCAAAATATGGTGAAACGGCGTCTCTTATAATCATGACTCAAAATCCCAACAATTAGCATACTAATTCAATTACACCATACTTTACACGAACAGATTTATTGAAGTTTTATTTTTGCCCGCGCGCTGTAAGACTGGAGTAATTATTTGTTGACTGCCGCCATATTGTGATACTTTCAAACCGTATAATCTTTGTTTATACTTGCTCTGTTTGTTTTCTTCTTTTCTCCATCACCCTTCTTGGCCCTTAATAAGGTTTGCAGTATTCAATAAAGAAAGAAAAGAAAGACTTCTTACCAGCATGATCTTTCGAAGCAAGATAGCGTAAACTTGGCTCAGGTCCATTTCGTTTTTTCTGGCGAAGCGCCGGTTACCGTCAGGGACGATTGCAACATGGCGTGGTACGATTCCCTGGCGAAGCACCCAAATCACGATCCTTTCGTACCAGCCTAACTGGACGTCCCATGCTGGCGAGAAGAACCCTACGCAGGGAGGAAAATTGGTTTTGAGATGAATACCTTGGGGCAAAGAAATTGTTCCTAAGTGGAGTTCTACATAGCGAGTCATTAATTTATAGAGCTATCCATGAAAATCTTTCTGCGCGCTTTCATGTCCTTAAGTCACAGTTGTCCGAGAACGCATAACCAGAGTCCTTGAATGCTTTTATGGTCACAAAGCTCCTCCGTAACGCAATGCAGAGAGCTTGCTATGTCGCCACAGCTGCCGTGCGGCGGCGCTGTGGCAACGTTGGGCATTGAGGAAAGCTTCGCTGCGTAGGGACAGCTGGAGGCCCGAGGAATCTGGCGACATCGGCGTTCAGTTTTCCTCGTTTTTTTTTAAATTTGTGCGACTGACGGCTGTAATAATTAAGTGCGAGGACACGGATGGTATACGTGAGCGATGATGCCCCACGCTTGCTGTGTACCGGGTTGTCGCTGCGGCTGCAGAGGTACGAGCGGAAAGGTGTCGTTATTTAGTTTGCCGAGGGATGGCGCTGAGACGGATGAATGGAAGAGTATAGAGTATTGGTGGCAGAAAAGTAGAGATAAAGTACAAAAATAAATAATGGGGGAAAATAAGGTCATTCTGCCTTAAGAGGCAGAGAGATGCACCGTGAATTTATATTTTTTGGTATAATAACATAGATTTAATCAATGTAGATAAGGCATTAGGACAACATGAAACAAGGAAGCTTTTTTTCTTCTTTCTCTTTTTTTTTTTCGCCTTCGAGCCTGGTGGCAGACATGTCACCGCCCCGTTATAAAGGGGACGCTCATAGCATCCATCCATCCATCCATCCGGAAACGAGCAATACCGCGACAGAAAGCTGGCGGATTCGCCTTCGATTGTGAACACGTTAGAGCGTGTGAGACGCATTTTGATGGCACCAACGTTATTCGAACGGACAGCTTCATAGTGAATAGAGGAGAAGGAGGAATAAACTTTATTATATGGGGCATCTAGCATAGTGAATAGAGAAATGTGTCTTTGCAAAAGGGCAAGAGAAAGTGCCGGGCCGGCGCTGTTTCTTTTGCAGCTTGCTAGTTTTGTAAGTTCTTTCCAGCTTATTAAGTTCTTTGCATTGTTTCCATGTTTTCCATTGTTTCAAAAAGTTCTTTTTTTAATTTTCATCGACTGAATTTCAACTACGCTAATCTTTTTTTATATTGTACTTCATAGTTTGCTTTCTATCTTGCAACAGCTTGCTGCCTTCATGTACTGGTCTTGCAGAGAGTTTTATTACGCTAGGGAAATGTCGCTCATAGTTTTCTGTCTCCTGAGGTATGTTTCCAATACCATTTTTCTCCCCTTCTCTTTGAGTATAGCATTCTTGCTTTGTTTACTCTAAATTAGTGGCTCGACACTGGGATGTCCCCAAACACATTCACTGAGATAAGCAATTATAGTGAAGTATGAAAGCAGTGGGCGTTAGCGTGTCCTCAGCTTGACACGCTAATGGACGTTTTGCACTTTGTGACCTTTTTCACGTCCCGAATAAATAGGTAGCGCAACAGAGCTCTGCTTGTGAACACATGCGCTTATTTTCTCTAGATTAGTGAAACACCACTTAGTTTCAGTTAATCAAGTTTCCCCTGTGCAGTGTTAGTGAAAACATTCGTTGCATCTCGTTGTGCAAACGTAGTCCGTCTAAGCAGTCAAAGTAACGCACGTTGTGATTTGTGAAGGTGCCACCACCGCGAAGATTCCAGCTACCCAAGTGCCCTGCCGACGCTGCACAATATAAAGTGCGACACACTTCCGCTCGTGCAATGTCCACGTAACACGAAGTTGTCAAAGTTAGACTTAGGAAAGGAACAGACCGTATTTAGAAACTCGGAGTTAAGGATAGGTTAGACCCTAGAGATCAGCGTTAATCACGTGGCTTACGGATGTTACCTTGCGACATCTTCGTCGTTCCCGATTCCAAGTGTTACCGAAGCTATGTGAGTGTAGCGGTAAGGTAGATAATATAAGTCCGCCTCGGTAACCTCAATGCTTTGCCCTGGTCGCTTCCTTTCCTGGACTTGAGTCAAGTACTCGGTCTTTGACAGCCTCTAAAGCACACTGCTTTCTTACGTGATGATTACAAAAATGAAGATTATTGATCAGGTAGAATTAGCACTTCTACTCCTTCAATAATATACTTCCCTGCAATACAAACGTTGCCACAACCTGTAATTGAAATCACAGGAGAGTTGGCTTCAAACGTGGTTCTAATCGGGCTGCCCACTATCCACATGACACATTGTTTGTTTGGACTGCGCATCACATCAAAAAGCTACTTCCCATGCTGTCACTTTATAAAAGCAAATCTTCGATGGTGGAGAGCAGCTAATTCTATATCTATATACAAAATAACGCGATCCTCCATCTCACTCTTTTAAGCATACCTGTTGTTTGGCTAGGTGGGTCATATAGGTCTGTTGTCTAATGCGAATAATTCTACCTGTCTGTTTTGCTTCATTTTTTTCCGGCGTCGGAGGCCACCAGTACAACTATTGCCGTTCAGAGAGACACTAATAGCACACAGGCAATGCAATCAGTACAAAGGGAATGCGGGGCGCAAGTGCTCAGAGTAGTAGCCTGACAGCAGCGCAGCCTGGGTTCAGAAAAGAGTGACAGCTGTGTGTGTGAGTACACCAATTGTTTTTTGGCAGATGCGTGCAGCGGGATTATTGACCTTTCTATCCTTTCGGATGAAGAATTCATACTGCATTACTCCGTTTCTTCCGCATCTTTTTCCCATCTCGCGAGCAACGTGGACACTAATTAACACAAGTACGTCACTTTAAATATTTGCAGCATGACTGAAACGTCTGTAGAATCCGACAACAAAATTATGCAGGGGTGGTGTGGTATGGATGCTTAGTTCAAAGAATGCAAGGCATGCCACAATATGGATTGTTCGATATAAAGAAAACGATCCAAGTAGTGTGCAAACCCTACCGCATGATGAAGAGATACGCTTATTGCTCGGATATATTACAAGTACTCAAAACTGCCTTCATTGCAGATTATATTTATCTCTCATAGAGCTCACGCCATACAAGCCACAAAAGCTCATTAGGCAAATAATGTGCACACTCTTACGTTGCCTGTAAGGTGTGTCCAGATCGATCGAACACGAGGTCCCGGTCACCATTCCCGATTTTGATGACATTTGCTGTAGGTCTAGGCATTACACCCAGAACAATGGTATGGCAGTTAGTTTCGCGAAAAAAATTTTTTGTTCGCCTGAAAAAAAATATATACAAATTTTGGCCGCAAAACACACTTTTCCGCTAATTTCGCGATATCTAATATTTCAGCGCGCCTTGGGATAAAACGGTACACTTCTCGGTCACAATATTTATTTCCCTCAAAGAACAAGTTCAATACAATCCTATGAGTCTATGATTTTCCTTGCTTCTCGAAGCACTTTTGAAGAAAAAAATCACAAACTTGGCAAATCGCACAGAATACCTGTATTTGAGGAATTTATTGCTGCAAACAAGTTGACGTGAGGTAATAAAAATCAGTACATATTATCTTTAATACTTTCGCTCTCTTTTAAAATAATTTTCGCGGTTTTATCACGCTCCATTTTACTCGATAATTGGGCTGAAACGTAAGTGATTTACCAAAAACGCCGAAATTTGAAAGCAGTTTTCTCAAAAAGGCCATTTTGAATTTTTTTTTCAAATCCATCTGATTGAAGTCAAGAACGTCATCTGTCATTCTGCATAAAACAACGTTGCATTATTTTGGTTGCTAACAAGTTATAATGTATCCAATGTGACCAAGTCAGCCTAGCGGCCGCGTCATTCGTTATGTGCTGAAACTCGGATATAAGTTGTTCAAAATACTTGTACGTGACATAATCACAGATCAGTAGCTCCACACCAACAAATGCGCAGCCAGGTGTCGTGGTTCAGCAAGCTTTGTCTTGCGATCAGCCGCTTGACAAACCCGCAGTAGCGGCCGCTCGGTGCTGCGGGCGCTCACATTACATTAGTGCCGCTTCGACTGCGGATGAGCTCCGCTTGCGCCAAACTACGCTCAGAGGACGAAAGAGAAAAAAGAATGCATCACTCTGAAATATAAAGGCTGTTAAGCGCCAACAAATGTCATAATATGCAGCGAAAACTCTGCGGGCAATAGAAACCAAGCGCGAAATTCCTACCGATTCCTTCGCCGCGAGCATACATTCCTCCCTTTGTTTACCGTTGATTACGCATACTCGACAAGAGCAATGGCTTTGTATGCGTTGCGCGCAGATTAGCTACGCTACTCAAACGTAATTTGGCAGCGAGACAACACAGACCGAGTTGCACATACCCAACAAACTGCGATGGAGCATATCGACCTTCCTGTACAGCATTCTATGAAAGCAAAATCGCACTGCAGCGAGCCGTAGCGCGTCGTCTTTATTTATACACACGTGGAAGCGCCGGTGACCATCACAGTACGAGACGTCAGAGTTCTAACGAGTTCGTCCGCAGGCCTTTCAAGTTCTTTATCACGTGAATTTGGCGAGATAAGCCCTTGTTTTCGTGTACCTCGCGCGACCTCTACATAAGGTCGTTGCGGCGCCTTGTCAGAACAATGCAGTGCTTCATTCTCTGCGACCTGATTTAAATATATTGATTTTGACTGTTGAGACTGTTGAAGCGACTAGCTCGGGAGTGTATATTTATGCAACGCGTGCTAGTTCATGCGACGGTCCCACGTACAGCATTTAAATGGCTAATAAGCGTACAGACAGGGCTTTTCACTTGTGTCTTTACGCGGGTGTCAATCAGGATAAAGGCCACGGTCAAGCCATATGCTGGTATGAAATGTGCGAGAAACGTAGACATATTGCTACAGTGCTAGCGAGCAATCGAAAGGCTCCTGTCCTCATGCGCAGGAGTAGCTTTTTTCGTTGGTTTTCTCCCATATCGATACTAGATTCAGTGCCGCTAGGCAATACGTACTCCTTCAAGGAGACGTGTTACTTTCATTATCTCTTGAAGCTTTTGTTAAAGAAAATGGATTCTTTCTTTCCCAGCCGAAATGCCTGGCATGAGAGTCTTCTCGTCTCGACGACGTTTGTGATCACGAAGAATGAAGAGTGCTGGAGACACATATATTTGCATCATCAAATATTTGCTTGTATTGGTCGCACAATTTCAGGTATTTGTGCTCCCAGTAACAACGGGTAAATGCTGATGGATTCCGAGTCTATAAGTGAATTGGAACGACAAAATTTGCGGGGCTTCAACTGATGCCAAGGGAAATGCGCTCGTTTCAATGCAGCAGATGTTGTTTTTTCACTCGGGAGACTTCCTGTTTTGCTACCCTGAATTACTGCTAGCGCACGCAGCTGCTTTTATTACCAACTGCTTTACTTTGGTGCTGCTGGCTTCATTTCCTGCCTCACTCTTATATTGTCTCCAGCACCTACCTAATATAACATTGCCGTCGAGCTCTGCTCAGAGAGGGTGTTTCACTTGTTGAAGAGATGCGCAACATAGTTCATGAAACTAAATTGTCCTTGGGGAAGCAGGCGATGCGGTTAAGGATGTATTCAGTTCAGACGCTCTTAAGGACGTATTTAAGGCGCATTCAGTTACCCAAAAAAGCGGCAAGCCGGGAAGTAGTTGCACTCTCGACTACGTGGACGCACCGCACCCGCACAGCATGCTCTTAGCGCTAGAAATAAGAAAGTGGGTAACATTTACAGTCACAGACCACTTAAAAAATCTCGACAAGTCATTCCTTGTATATGAGCGTGTTCCACGTGCTACGAGTGCCGCAGGGAATGCGTGCCGACCTCCACAGTTTTGGTAAACGAGAGCCCACATACAAATTAATTCGAGGTCTAGCGAGATCACAGACTCAGAAATATTGCACGGTCTCCGAGATTTGTTCGACCAAAAGCAGATCTCAGAAGCATAGAGTTTCCTACAATACTTATTAAACGGAACTTTCGCGCTGCACTCGATTACCCACCGTGAAAATGATGGGTGCTACACAGAATTGCCTAGTCTTCGTGCTTGCGGCTTCGAACGCGCTTGTGTCTTTGTTTATTGTTGTGTTTTGGCTGTTGTTTTGGGTAAAAGAATGTCTTGCTGTGAACGTCGGGAACGAATTTGAATTGGTCGCCTCAAAGGTTCAAGGTGGCAGAGTGGGACTGCTGGCATTTTGCAGGACTTCATGAACTTCGTTTTGCGACAATGCGGCGGCAGGCCGCTGGTATACTCGGGGTCCGTTTTCCTGGACAGATGTCGAGGGTGTACGAAGTACTGCACCCTGCCATTCGTAACAAATGGTGCGAGAGCTGCAGCACTGGTTGACGATTTTTGTGGAGCCTTTCTGCTGCGGTGCAGCTTCGATGGTGCAGACGTGCGGGTGCTAATTAGCAGGGCAATAGACGACACTTCTACCAGACGACGTCACCTTCTGTTTTGAATGTGCTGGCGCACCAAGCGAAAGAAATATTTGTTGTTGCATTCGCTTTATATCAATGCCCAACAGCCGCAGTTACAGTTAAGTTACAAGTGAACACATCCGTGGGTAAATCAGCTTTCCTAATTCCATATCACATAAAGAAAGAAAAAGAGCGAGGAGACGTGGATCAGCGAGAGAGATTTTCTCTATTCACACAGCGTATCGGCAAGTTCATCATATGGCTAGTTTTTTTTTTTTTTTTTGCGAACCTTGGCCCTGCACATCACATTATATGCGCCCTTTTACACAAGACAGAATGATTTTTATTGCCATCGATTACTACGACTACCAAATGCTGAAACTGTATCATCATCATCATCAGCCTGTCTACGCCCACTGCAGGGCAAAGGCCTCTCCCATGTTCCGCCAATCAACCCGGTCCTGTGCTTTCTGCTGCCACGTTATACCTACAAACTTCTTAATCTCATCTACCCACCTAAATTTCTGTCTCCCCCTCACGCGTTTACCATCTCTTGGAATCCAGTCAGTTACCCTTAACGACCACCGGTTATCCTGCCGACGTGCTACGTGCCCGGCCCATATCCATTTCTTCTTCTTGATTTCAACTATGATGTCCTTAACCCCCGTTTGTTCCCTGACCCACTCTGCTCTCTTCCTGTCTCTTAAGGTTACACCTATCATTTTCCTTTCCATCGCTCGCTGTGTCGTCCTGAATTTAAGTTGAACCCTCTTTGTAAGTCTCCAGGTTTCTGCTCCGTAGGTAAGTACCGGTAAGATGCGGCTGTTATATACCTTTCTCTTGAGGGATAGTGGTAGATTACCATTCATGATTTGAGAATTATGAGCTAAAAAATATCACACCATCTGCCGCTAAAGGGGACCATCGGGCGATCCGAAACGGCGTTTCGACATTTCGAGCCCGCGTTTCAGAGGGGGAAGGGAGAGGGGTAGTGGAGAGGGGCAAATGGGGGAGGGGGAAGTTGGGAGGGGAAAGGAGGGCAGATGGGTAGTGGAGAGGGGGAGAGGAGTGGGTGAAGGGAGCGGGGATGGGGAGCGGAGAGGAGGTGTGTGGAGAGGGTTTGCGCATGCGCAGTAAGGGTGGTCACGCAGCACACCACCGGTTTGAACTCCGCCATAAGATGCTTCGCATCTAAAACTACTTAGTGCAACATCTCACTGCATACAAAGACGTGAATGTGTGCACACTCCTTACTGGTCATAGAAATTCACTTTTTACGCGCCTATAAATAATAATCAAGTTAAACCAGTCTCTAATCTACACGCATTGATTTTATACTTAAAAATCTGTTGGCATTTCCTACTTCACCTCCAGTAAATGCTGCTAAATCTACACGTTAGCAGAAAAGGCAGCGTTGAAACTATAGCAACTTTTAAAATTGTTAATTTTTGATTGATCGTAATTTTTGCAAGCGTGAAGCGTGTCGATGGAATGGCTATGTGTGTACGTCGTAATTATTACAATACGTTTTATTTGCGCCTTAATAATTATCAGTTTTAAAAGTCAAAAAGCCATATGGAGCCGAAAGTACGAAGGTTAGGCAAATCCATTAACAACCCAGCATTCCCTTGCTGGGTGAAGCTCCGTGCATTGCAGCTCCCATAGGCAGAAGCGCCAGATTTCTTTATAGTGCAATATTAAGAAACTCTATGCTCACAAATACCACTTTTCGATCGAGTGCGTTCATTATGGAGCAAGGAAGTATCAGCGCGGATCAACACCGGCAAGACAAACACCACTGGTGTATACGTGTCGCCTCTTATCTGGGTGCCTGTTCCCGCATGTACTTCAATGCTCTATGCTCAGGAGACTGCACTCGCTGCGTTGAAGCACATTCCGTTCCTTTCATTTGCGTGGAGAGTTTCAAAGGCTCCATGATTTCAAAATGACGTTGCTGAAGAAGAACCGGAAACAGGGGGCATGCTGGCCGTCAAGCTCTGGTTAGTAGCGGCGGCGCAAAGGACAGTTCACCAAATGGGCAGTTCGGGAATTGATTCCCTGGTGAATAGAGTGTTTCGGGCCACTGTGTATTCATTTGCGAGTAAACTTCATTGTCAAAGTGCCTTTCTGTTCCCGGTGGCTGCGTATGCTCGCTGAGAATAGTGTGCACTGTGTGGCAATACCCACATACCTGAGGTAACAATGACGTGGCTTTCGCTTTGTCCAGGTGTTCTGGAACGAATTAGCGCACTGCGAGTTTACTGCGGTTTTTAGGGGTGAAGCTCCTTAAGGCGGCACCCGTTCCTCCCTCGTAGTTGTCGTAGTCGTAGTGCGTAACCAGTCGTAACGCTAGTACCAGATCTTGACCTCCAAGGTGGTGCCGGTGGGAGATTTTTCCTGTGCGTTGTTGAACAATAAAAAATTCGCTAAAAGCCGAATTCTTCTGTCTCTCATTCCCCATTAGCAGCCATTGGCATGTTCCAGTAGGAAACGTTAGTAGAAGTAGAAGTGTAAGTGTTTGCTAAAAGCCGACTTCTTCTGTCTCTCATTCCCATTAGCAGCCATTTTTTACCTCCAAGGTAGTGCCTGGTGAGATTTCTCCTGTGCGTGATTAAACAATAAAAATTTTGTTCAAAACGCCGTTGATTGATGAAATAAACCAACGAAAAACGCCAGATGTTTTCTAAAGGCAAAAAGAAAGAACGCCAGATGTTTCTAAAGCAAAACGAAAAGACGCCAGCTGCTTAACGAAAGACGCCAGATGTTTTCTAAAGCAATGGTTTTCTAAACAATGAAAATTCACAGCGTACATGTAAAATTAAAGTGAGCTGCAAGTCGTCATAACTCATCGAACCTTTAGTATAAACGCGCCCGATCTCACGTCGGTGATGATGTACTGGGCAGAACTCACGGAAGATTCAGGGTTTACCGATGAACCTCCGCAGCTTCGCCCACTCATCATCATTCACTCCGTGGATATGCTGTGAGTTTTTATCTCGCGCAATATGTTTTGAAGTAGCAACGCTCTTTCATTCTTTCACAAAAGCACAAATGAAATAAAGCGACACTTCCTATGAATGCCTCTGCACAAAGCACTCAATTATAACATTTCGATGTAATCGTGAAAAGCTTAGAGTATTCAGTTCCAGGTATAAACGGCACAAATGGATAGATAATCTGTGTCTTTGCTCTCGACGCTGACAGTTACCTTCTACAAGTAACTAAAGCTGAATGAATATAAACAGTAAGTGAAAGAAAGATACGTAATACTGATACAGCCAATATTCAATAGGTTTGTAGCGGCGTTTACGAGATGTTCAGTGTATTTTCATGCAAATCTGATTTATACAATGTGTCCTGTACTGAGCCAAGTTGTTTTTTTTTTCGAATTCTGATATCCGCTGTCATACCGGAATCAGTACCGCAAATTCTGTGCGAGGTGCGTTCCCCAGATGGTGACCGGCCATCGCAAAACACACCGAATTGGCGACGCCTTAGCGTTCTTCCAGCGCTACCGTGATCAAGAAGATTTTAAAAACACAACAGTCAGAGGGTACGGGACATGGGTGCGTTTTGAAACTGAAGCAATGAAAGGGCAATCAAAACAGTGTAAGAATTTCAATTCCCCGCGAGTAAAGAAATTCATGGGAACCTCCTCCAGCAAGAAGTGTATGACTACTGTGTTTTGGGGCAAATATGGCGTTCTATTGGTGGAAATCAGGCAGGCAGCCCGGCACGATCAATTCTGCAGCCCCGTACAGCTTGGCTCTTGAACGCCTGCGAAGGGCCTTTCAGGACAAGCAAAGAGGAATGTTGTCATCAGGCATTGTCGTGCTTCATAACAATGCGCGGCCACCAGTGCAGCCGCAACAAAGAAGCTCGTGTAGTGTTTTCGATGGAAAGTGTTCCATCACCTACACTACAGCCCGGATCTTTGATTCCTTTGATTACCACCTCTTTGCTCAGATGAAACTAGTTAGGAGGACAGGGGTTCGACTAAGCGAATGCAGATTGGCGTATAGAACTTTTAAAAGCACAGGCGGCTGCCTTCTACGAGGAGGGTACAGGAAAGTTGGTGCCAGGCTACCGCACGTGTCTCAATCGAAACGGTGACTATGTGGAGAAGTAGCTGGTATCTTACGTATATGTTCAGGATAAAGCAGTTTTTATTTTCACCCTGGTTTTTATTTCGTCTCTGATGGGACTTTGAAAAGTATTGCCCTTGTGTAGTTTTATAATGCTTAATGTTTATCTGGCCCGTTCAGAGACGCAATATTCCCGCCTTGCGTCGAAGAACTTGTTTAACCTTAGTGCCAGGCTCCTAAGGCAAACAGCACGCCTGTGATAGGACCCGCTCTGTTTGAATAAACTAACAATTTTCCTGTGCGTACAGACATAAGACGTGTTTCTGAAATCGAAATGGTTTTTTAGTGATGCCGTAGGGGCATGCTGTAAAAGTAGAACTGTTTAATTTTAATAATGCTTTTCCGCTTAGAAGTTTGCGGCGATTTTGTTTTTAATAAAGTACTAACAGCTGTCATTTTCATTTACCACGTGTCCTTTTGAGGAAGCTCTGGTTCCATCCACCTCGCAGACATCGTCATCATAGTTCTTGTGCTCCTCAAGAGTTTTGGCTCACTCAAGATAGTAATGTAATTTTTATTCATTTCATCCACCACGGTGTATAGTGCTTACGGTGCATGGCTACTCAACCAAAAGTCGCGGGCTCGTTCCTGGCTGCGATAGCCGTATTCAGATTGAGACGAAACGCTAGAGCGCCTTCAACTGTGCGAAGTCAGCGCACCTTACAGAACATCAAGTGGTCATAATTTTCGGAGCCCTCTACTACTGCGGGCCTCGCAATCATATCGTCAATTTGGCGCGTAAAACCCCAGATATTATTGTTATGATCATTTTTATGATTCGTTATTCCGATATGCGCTTCGCTTCAGATTTGCCGTCTCTGTGGATACAAGACAGAGTGGTAGCCGGTGGACCTTGAGGTCCAGCAGAACCGCCACAGTGCCATTCTTCAGATTTCATCATTATTCTTCAAACATAGCATTTGAGTAAAATGAGTTCTATGGCGCAAAAGTTACTAAGGCTATGGATCGTTGGGCAGCCTGTTTATGCTCGAGTCTTGTCAAAACGTTGGCTTGGTCGTTTTTTCTTGTTCGACATTTTTTTCGTTACTTCAAACCCCTATTTTCCTTGAACTCCTGTCTTGATTAGCTTGAAATTTATGCTTTTAACAGCGACGATGTTTAAGCCGGCCGCACAACTTCGTTGTGTAAAAGTGACTGCGAAACTTTATGGTCGTCAAGAAGGGTTATGTCACGCAGAAATAGGGCAGGTCCCACTACTAACTGCTTTTCAAATAAAAATGAATAAGGGAACAGACGGGCGGCAAACACCAATTACATTTCAAGACAGCCGTAACGAATAATTGGGAAGATGACTGGCCTCCATCCAGCTTCCGCTGGAGTTCCACGCAGCGGGAGCTGGATGGAAACTGGAAGACAGTGCTAATACTACGCCAGAGGAAGGCACAGGCTCGAGAACGCAAGAAAAAAAATTCCGCGATCTCCCGCTCAAGCTAACCATCTCCCCGCTGCTTCGCATCCACACATGGTTCCCGTTAGCGGGAGAGGGTGTAATTTTTGCACAAAGCTTTGAGTGGGTGGGGACCAAGGATCAATTCACCGACCGAGAACAAAATTTTAGCAGTACCTTAGCTCGGTTATGCCAGGATATACGTAACGTGAGCTATGGCTCAGCTGATTATTCTTAGCTTTCCTTGTCCTCTAGGATTAGCTTGATTATCATGCTTACTGCTGTTTCAATGACACACACACAGTAAACCTACTATATGACACATGTATATTTATTTTTTTGCTCAACGCCATTTCTCTATTGTCACAAGGACGGCTCGGTGGTCAACGTAGAAACAAGATCCCGTCTTTATGGCTCCAACGCCTGGCGCAGCGTCAGACTTGGCTACAGCGCAACGGAGACGCACAGCTGGGCATACGCGCCGTGCCATTGCGTCTGCCGCGGCTAAGGGGTCCCTCGTCTGGAATGCGCAGACCCGTGAGGCGCTCGCGGCGGCTCCGGCGCGCCAGCTGTGCGGCGTGTGACGTCACTGCTTCTGGCGCTTGCGCAGTACGGCTCTCCAGAAGGGACGCGAAACTGCTCAATCTCGGCCAGTGTATCGAACGCTACAAAAGATGATGGCTTTCGCATTCTGGTCGTCTTAGGGAAAAGCATAAGGGGCCCTGTGAGTTTTGAACGGCGGCCCCATCATCGCTTTCTCTATGTCGCCGCTGAGGATGGTTCATCGACAAAAGCACACAACCCGCTACGATTCTTGTTTGCCGCGACCTTGTCATAGTCAAGTACGGGCTTTGTGTCCATAAACAATTATGTTTTCATAGCACCATGCTTCGCGGCCCTTGCGACGCTACCTTTTTAATGACAGTGTACATCAAGCAGCATTTCGGTGCACATTCCACTGCGGCATTCTACGCACAGTGCTTGCATTATGTGTTATCACGTCTCCAAGGAAGACACTACTATGTTCTACGCTGCGAGTATGCTCCCTGTACCATGAAACCTTGGCGAATTCTTAAACCCCTGCCAGAATTTCGAAACTTCACCTGCTATGTGTTGTTTAGTTTTACTTGAAATACATCCATCTCAGCACCACACAATTTTTAATGAGAAAACAATATTCTCATCTCGATGTTAACATGTTCTCAATAATTATCATTTAGAATAATTACATTGCGCTACATATTGCAATGTGCGAAATATAGCCGGTGGCCGCGAAGCATCACCCATTTCAAAGAAATGCCGAGTTTCGCATGATGCATTCGCAAAGCTTGATAAGAAATGGAATGGTGTAACAGTTAGACTTTAGCCGAATGCATAAAAAAAACTTTATAGACAAGCATTTTGCAGACTAATATTTCGATTGCCGCCTAAAGAACCGTTCATAACGCCAGTGCAAGTTCCAAATTTTGCCACAAGTCAATGTGTCTTGTGAAGTTCTTTGCTCTATTTCGCACATTTCAATAGGTACTAAAAATTGTTAATAAAAACTGCTGCAATACTAATTATATGGTGGATGACATTTCATGCACGGAAGAACGCCTGTTCGTCTATGAATCAGCCGTTTTTCTGGTTTTACTGAAACCAAGCGTTGCTCCGAGTGTATTTGAAATTAAGTTGGAAATATTTTAAATCAAAGTTTTTTATGACCAGGCGAAAGAATAATCCGGCAGTCCTACGTACTGAAAAAAAACTATCGTCATCGTGAAAAGGTGTGTGCCACAGAATTTGAGCAAATCCCTCTATTGACCGCTGGCCCAATGAAAATAAACAGAAAAATGTAAACAAATGAACACAGAAATAAATCAACCAAAATAATCTAGTAAACAAAGATGCAGAAATAGTTCATAAAAATGCAAAATTACCCCTAAAGGTATGTAAATGGTAGAATAAATATTTAAATAAAAGTGCTTAAATATTATGAAGCAGGGAACACACAGTCTAAAACGCCAATTAGGACTTCTGGTTAGACGTAAGCAATAAGTTGAAAACAATTTGATAAACCATCGAGATTAACGCAGTGATAAATCCTTGGGGTCCAGGTTTCAGCTTCGCTGGTTTACCGTCTCATTGCAGTGCTTGGGAGATGATTTTTCGCAACGCCGCAAGTTAAATAATGCGCATATAACTTTTTTTCTATTCCGTAGCGCTTTTCTTCATGTTTTTTGTATAATTCGGCAATAAAGCTTGACAAAACGTATTCACATATAGAGTGAATATTGTCCGGTTGTGCCCAGTACGTGATATCCCGAAGTGTATTTTGACACACAGCCAGACATAGAAACCCAGTGGTTCCAGTTGTTTCACAGGATGCAAGACGGCCGCTAGCAGTGAGGATTCAGCATCTGGAAAATGGGAGGGGAATGCACAAGGAACTATCACTCCCTGACCCATGGTGACAAGGCCACCACTTCTGCGTAGTTTTTTTTTTTTATACTGATCTTTGTTCCGATATTCTTCTGGGTTTTAGAGTGGCGAATGTAGCGGCATCACTTTCAGTACGAGAGCAATACACTCCGACGTCAGCACCCTAACATCTGGGTGGTCAGCCTGACGACACATTACCCCAAACCATGTGGCAGGGAACTAGCAATCATTTGCGGAATTAGGAATACAAGGATGTTATAATGGGTTATTTTTTTGAAATCGCAATGGTATGCAAGCGTTCGCACATAGTAAGATTTACCCGCTATTACACAAGGGTATCACTGCAGTGATTAAAATCTTTGTGAAAAAAAAACGGGGGCTGAAACCTAAAGAAAGTATGGCGCTGCTGAAAGTAGTTCAATTATTATGATCATTTGGGTTTCACTTCCCAAAACCATGATATGATCATGAGAGGCCACATAGTGGAGGGCTCCGGAAATTTTGAAAGCTCTTAGATGAAGCCGTAGTCTTTTCTGTAAAAGTTTATGACATGAAAAATTGTTCACGTGAAGACCAAGAGAGGAGGTGAATTATAAGTACGAAGGTGCTGACAGGGATGCCAGCTGAGCCTCCGTTAGCGTTACGTGAACGGTAAGCATGCGAGAGACATTCTTTCTTGCAGTAAGATTATCAGCATTCGAAAACTTTATTTTAATTGTGCTAACCGATTCTTCATGAAGAATAAGCCACACGTAAATATTAGTCTTCTTTATTCTTTTCACTGTTTTTTTTTCTGAAACCTTTATTAGATGGGGTCTTCAAATTGAAGAGATTTCTTGTCGTAGCAGAAGCTATTCATATGAGCCATCCTTTTGGATTTGGTGTGTTTCAAGAAGGAATTTTGGCGAATCGTTCTTGCACTGTCGTTTCGGTCACACATTGCCGGCCACAGCTTAGCATGTTTGTCCTTCACAGCCTGTGTCACAAGAGCATTGGGAAGAAAACTTAATCAGGAATATTTATGCCTTGGCAGGCTCTGCAATCATTCTGCCGCGCGCTTAGCCAGAGTTATCTATTCGATAGCAGTACGGAGCGTATGTCGCAAAAACTGCGATGTCGTTATCATCTCATGTCGGCGGCGTTGATCGTGAACTTTAAAAGCCAACGAATGCAAACGATATAAACAGATAAACGAATGCTCTTACTGGCTCCAAGTTTCGCGTGCGAGCTTCTTCAATCAAAGTAAAGTTCATGTGTTGAAAAGGAAAGGGGGAATATCTGCGTTGGGATTAAAATCGAACCGAGGCCTTCCGGGTGCAAGACAAGCACGCTACCCGAACATCCACGAAGGCTGGGCAGTTACGCTCAATGAAGGTGGACCTAGTTACTGATCAGCTGCTGTAGCGCTTTTTGACCTTAAGGCTTGTTTGAAGCCGGTGTGGCTGCTTGCGTCCTCCATGAGTAGTGGTGTTCGCGGGTTACTCAGTACAAGATGCACCTAAGAAAGCGCGCCGAATCTTCATTTCGTTTCTGTGAAAGGGCGATGCCTACTGCCATTTCCTGTCGCCTTAAGCGTTTTGGCTTTTCAAATGCTTCTTGGTAGAGGAAAGTTTATGTTTTAGTTAAATTAGCAGTTTGGGCTAAACAAATATTTTCGTCGTTAACCAGTGGTAGACTCAGGTATTTACAAAGTGAAATCACTTCCTTTTATAACCAAAAGCGTTTGACGCCACTGAAGTTCATCAATCAACGTAATTGACTGACGCATCTGTACACGACTCGTTTACTAACAGCGAAGCTTCTTCAACTGGCTCTGATTTGTCTGTTTGAAACAGAAATTAGCATTATCATAAACCGGCACGCATTCTCTACATCCTCTTCTTCGTCCTCTTATGCTTCGCTGCGAACACGTGCGCCAATTTCTGCAACGTGCTCTGAATGACCCTGGTGGGTGAGAGAGCGAGTTCAAAGAGAGATAAGGAACGACACAGAGTGACAAAGAAAGAGAAAAGGAGAAATTCTGTGCAGAGCAAATTCTTCATGAGGCGGGACTCGAACCAGCGCACCCTCGATCCGAAGGCGAGCGTCCAAACCACTCGTATAACCAGGCACACTAGCAGAGCATGGCATAGCTTTGAATAGCATAGTGCAGCAAGAGGTTGGGAAAGGGAAGTGAGTGTGATGAGAAGAGATGTGATAGTAAGGAGGAGGGGAGTGAATAAAGCCTAGAATAAAAAAAGAGAAACAGAGAAAGGAGAGAAATAAAAAGAGAAAGAAAAAGAAAGAGAGTGAAGGAAATAGAGTAACAGATAGAGAAAACAAGGATCGAGACACGAATGAAGCAAGCAATAGAGAGAGAGAGTGAAAAAGAGAAAGAAAAGGATTATAGAGGAAGAAAGATAACAAGAGCAAGAAAGATAACAAAATAGAGAAATAAATAAATAGAAATAAACCGAGAAAAATTACAGAAAAAATTTAGAGAAGGAGAAAAAAAAAATAGGAAGAAAGAAAGAATAAATATGCAGAACTTCGCAAAACAGCAAAATCTAGGACTACGAAGGTGCTCATCTGCTCCGCCGTGTTATTAACCTGGCGCGTCGAGTGCATCCTACGCTCGTTTTTTTTTCTTCGAAAGGGGTAACTTTTTCAGTTTATTATCAGCTATAAAAGGATCTCATTTGTGTTTAACCTTGTTTTCAGGGCCTGTTCATTTTTTATTGCCCAGTCTTTTATGAGAGGTAAACCGTTGCACTAACTTTCGCATATGACCTTTCGCACCTACCTTGATATATGGCCAGTGAAATTGAAATCGCAGGATCGCTCTAACCCAGTTCCAGAACGTCACAGCGGGCCAAAGCTGCCTTTCTATGCACATGTACGAGTACCCACTCTGTAGCACCAGGAATTCACTGAAGCGCCTTTCACCACTGCTGCGGAACCACAGCTCTGTTTCGGAAGCCTCATTCAGCTCCAGCCACTCCACGATAAGGCCTGCGCTGATGTCACTGCATAGGCATTCCACAAGGAATGGATAATGATTTTATGTTATTTATGCACACTTTCACTGGAAAGAATAATGTCATATGTTATAGAGTGCGGCCGAACACTTCAGGACGGAGGCCTAGTGATGTTGTTCTAGGAAAGTTTCTTGTTTATTATTAGTGGGCGTTCCTATTTTGGTTGTATCTCCACCATCATAGCCGTGATGGAAGCACAAGTTTCTGTTCCGCATATTTTAGACCTGTACTGGTGCAGACAGGCAGGAGCGCCGATGTTTTATTCCGACTTCAGCTGCGACTCTAAGTGACTGAATTACCGTCATATATAATAAATCAAACTGAATATCTTCAGTGATATGACAAATACATTTAAACAGTTCGCAATGTAAGCACATATATGCTCAAAGATAAGCGACACATCGAGGAAAGCGAGGAGAGCCGCACACGATAACTCGTTTCCTTAGTTCACTGTGTCGCTCTTCTGTCAGCTGTCACGCCCCTTGCGCGGCAAGTTCTTTAAAACGTACATTAGCAAAGCCGGCCACATCTCCGTTCTTCTTCAAAGCAGATATATTCCACTCCAGCAGTAGCACTGACTTAGAGCAAAGGTAGAGTGAAGCTAGAGCATTTTCAAATTGACGTGACAGACATGATACCAGAGCAAATATTTTACGAGATTTGCATACTATGGTAATCCAGGTCGAACCGAATTTCAGCAGAAATCCCTGACTAAAAGCGGTACTGGCCCACACTGTGCAGTGTTTCGCCTCCCTCTATTTGGTCGCATAGAACTAGGCTCGTAAAACACCCAATTTTGTCCTCGGAGGGGCTTCAGGCCGTTACTTGTCATTATACATACACGGAGATGGACACTGCTGCCAGCTGTGGTATGATTAATCCAGACGCGCTCGAGATCCCTCCCATACCCAGGGACATGGATATAATAGTTTGTGGTACAATACGGCAGCAGACATCAGTAATATTTAGCTGCACAGACCACTAGGTCAAGTATTACCTCGTCGAATTTGTCTGTGTGTTAGTGTATATAATCGTTGTAATGATCGCAACAAGCTTTTTTGGTTACGTCACAGAAGTGGCAAACGAATGACTCAAAGGCCAACAAGACAATTTTATTTGCTGCCCGAATCTGAGAAAAATTTCCACGCAGGTCTTTTTTGGCCGTCCTGCTGTGCTCCTATATTTGTGTCATCGGTTATTTTCCACTGGAGTACACGCTATTTGTCTTTAACGATACAATACGTGACCGTAAATGACTGCATTTTCTGACACATTTGGTGCGCACTCAGGAGCGCCGTAAGGGCGGGTGCTTGAACCAATATTGTTTTTGGTGTACATAAACAATGTCTACTATCAGTTCAGCCACCTGTGAAAATCCCACATCTTGTGGATGATTGTGTTATTTATGCCGACAATAATCAGCTTTCTGACCAAGACCGACTCAACGATGCATTGCACTCCATCTGCTCCTGGTGTGATAAACGGGATTGAAGTCAAAACTCCAAAACAGCGTGTATCACTGTTACCAACAAAAAAGCCATTAGTATTCGCCTATACCAGTAATAATACATATGTTAATAGGAATACGCAAGTGAAGTACTTCGGTGTCACGCTCACAAGTAACTTAAATTGGGAACCCCATACAGACTACAGCTGTCGCAACACGCTAAAGCAGTTAGCAACTATAAAGCGCAAATTACGCCATACGTCACTGGCTGTAAACCTACCAGCTTACAAAGCCATTATGAGGCCAAAGTTAGAATTTGAAGACCTGGCCTGGGCTGCGTATAAAAATATTTAATTAGAAAAAATTCGGCAGATCCCACGTACCGTGGGAATCGATGTTATGCGAAGCATGCGCGGGGTGGTGACTGTGGTGTAATTTTTCACATTGAGCGAAACGTTACGGAATGACGCTAGAGAAATGTGAAAGTAGTATACGCACACTCATATATTGAAGAATCGCATATGCATTATTTAACCGGTTTTTTTACAGTTGCGTAACGATGCCAACAGCAACATGAGTGTTACCATCACCAGACGCGGTAAGCTGCTATGTAGTGCTTATATTCTTCAATACTGCATAGCGCGAATCCGAACAGGACGAAGAAGGAACACAGATGCACAGGACAGGCGTTACTCGAAACTAAGCTTCATTCTGGAAATTTTCCCTAGATATATACATATCCGAGTGGTGCGCGCAGGCGCACTGCACGTATGTTACAGTCACAGTTGTTACAGTTCTCATGCTTATACTTGTCCGTTATGACGAAGAACGCGCGCACATTTCACGAACCTGTGTGCATGTGTGGACGGGGTTCTTGACAGTTCTTGAACAAGGTCATCATCACCGTGCTCTGTGAGACCCAGCAGCTCGACCGGGCTTGTCAATCGGATCCGTTCGTGATCGTGGTTACGAGGGGTCTAAGTGTAGTGAAGTGCGAGGTATAGTATAGCTGGGGGAATCCTGGATGCTTCTTACGATGAAAGGATCTATGATGTCTCCTGTCGTGGACGTGGCAGCAACGTCTTTTGATGCCCTGTCTACATCCAAGCCGTCAGGGGCGTAGCCAGGGGGGGGGGGGTAGGGGGGGGGTTCAAACCCCCCCCGAAATTTTTCAGTTTTGCTTGCGTATATATACACGCGCACATACAAACGCACGCACGAACATACATAATGTATGGTTGAACCCCTCCCCCCGAAAAAAAATTTCTGGCTACGCCCCTGCAAGCCGTCTTTCACGCAGTATAAGGCAAAGGCGTTGTTGGGTCTTGGTCGTTTTGAGAGTAAATTTCATGTTTTGTGTTTTACGGAATCTTGGCTGCACTCCGAAAGATAGGCCACCACAGTTCGCGAGTTATGTTCATAATGGCATTGTTCGTTCTTCAAATCGGGGTGGTGGGATCAGTATGTATGTTAAAGATACCCTCAATCATGACGTTATCGACGACTTGACCTGTATGACGCCTCGTATAGAGTGTCTTACAATGTGTGTGCAAAATGTAATAGTTGCAGCTGTTTACCGAACTCCCACTGGGTATAAGTCTGAATTTTTTACTTTTATAGAAAAGCTTCTGCGCAAACTCCTTGTGATGCGTAATACATTCCTCATCATGGGTGATGCAAATGTTGACATGCTCAGTGGGGATGCATCTTGTGAGCAGCTGAAAGCTATTCTAGACTCGTTTGCTTGTTCCAATGTCATCACACAGCCTACTCGTCTTACCACCCACAGTGCCACTTTGCTTGATGTATCACAAACGCCCCCTGTAAAACTTGCACCAGTGGTATATTATCACTTGATGTAAGCGATCACCTGCCTATCTTCACATTTTTGTCGCCTGACAGTGACAGACGCGACACCAACGAAAAGCCGTGTTATCGTAGAATGAACTCGGATCAGCTTAACGAATTTTATCATGCGCTGGAAACCACGCAGTGAAACTTCGTTTACGCAGAAAAAGACCCTGATAAAGCATACAGTCTTTTTAATGAGGCACTTAAGGTTATCTATGACCGACACTTCCCACTTGTTCCATTGCGCAGGAAGAAAAAAATTCGCAAGCCTTGGGTTAGTCGATGTTTGTACAAAAGAATAAAACATGAAAACTGAATGTATCATGCATTTGTACAGACACGTGACGCTGCTCTACTTAGCGATTTTAAAAAATACCGTAATAAGTTAAATGCCGATTAGAAAAAAGGCTAAGGCCTGCTACTATCAAACGCTTTTTGCTAGTATACCTAATGAACCCAGAAAGCTGTGGAACGAAATAAATAATTTATCAAGCAACTCGAAAGTAAAACGTCGTATTAAAATTGCCTATTATGCCAATGGCAAAACAGAATTGGAAGCACTTACAGAAATGAACGAATACTTTATGAATGTGGGCGAATTTCAAACAAATCTCAGTTCTGAAGCCTGTCATGTTATTACACATAAACGCGAAAGGTTGCTACACTCAATTAGTTTATTTCCTACAAGTCCACAAGAGGTAGAAAAATTAGTGGGCGAAATTAGAAACAATGTTTCGGCAGGAATTGATGGGTTAAGTGCCTTGCCCATTAAATACGTTGCGGCTCTTATATCTTCACCATTAACACACATTATTAACAGAATGCTTGAAACTGGAATCTTCCCCTTAGCTCTGAAGCTTGCTCGCCTATGCCTAATATATAAGGGAGGTGCTGTTGCTGATATAAGTAATTACAGACCCATTTCGGTGCTACCCGTGTTATCTAAAGTATTTGAAAAGTGTCATCAACACGCGTCTTGTTAATTTCATGAATAAGCACCAAATTATAAACGATGCACAGTATGGTTTCCAGAAAAAGAAAACCACTGAGCTAGCTCTCTTACATGTGAAAGATAAAATACTACATGACATTGAAAACAAACTCTACAGTGTAGGTCTTTTCATTGATCTAAGGAAAGCGTTCGATTGCGCTGATCACGACATTTTGCTACTGAAACTTAATAATTATGGCATTCGCGGCGTCGCCTTAGATCTTTTAAAGAATTATCTTTCTTGTAGAAAGCAGTGCGTCAAAATTGGTGATTTTACCTCCCCTACAGCCAGGATAAAACAAGGAGTGCCACAGGGGTCGATTCTGGTACCCTTGTTGTTTGTATTGTATGTTAACGACTTATTTAATATTCCTAACTCTCCCAAGTTAGTAATGTACGCTGACGACACCAACGTCTTTTTTTCAGCGCACACACTTACTCAGCTTCAGAAAGCGATAAACGAATATCTTGTTCAGCTGGATGGTTGGCTTCACGCAAATAAATTATCCCTAAATAAAAAGAAATCAAATTACGTCCTCTTTAAGCCCGTTATAAGCTCTGTGACACTGAGCTCACGCTAACGTATCAGGGCACCGTCTTAGAGCGCGTAAAATGTCAGACATTTTTAGGAGTATGGTTTGAAGAAAGCATGTCGTGGAATACACACATCAACAAACTCACTTCAGAGATAAGCAGAGCCGTTGGTATAATATTTAAACTATCCGATTTAATTCCTTTACATCTAAAAAAAAGCGATATATTACGCGCAGTTCTACTCCCGCTTATCTTATTGCACACTTGTTTGGGGTACCACGACAACTACAAATTACAAAAAACTGGAAGCATTGCAAAAGAAAGTGCTCAGACTATTCGAGAACTATTTTGGTGAACCAAAAGACTTACCAACAAATCCTTTATTTCTTAAGTATAATTTGCTTAAAGCAAGTAAATTATACGACTATAAACTCCTCCTGCACATACAGAAACATGATCTGACAGACATGTCACATGCAACATCAGGACGTTATTCGCTACGTAATACACAGACACCAATACCAAGAACACGTACGAATTATGGAAGGTCAGCCCTCACTTATCAGACACCTGCACTAATAAATCGTGTATCTTCACAAATAAATTTTGATATCCCACCCCATAGGAGCCAAGCGTACGACAAGTGGCATTGAATGATTCTGCATCAGAGCCAGAAGAGCAAGGGTCGGGCAAAAGGTGTCATGAACCTCCAAGACATTGTCGCAGGTATGAACGCCTTGATCCGGAAGTATGATTATTGACACCACGAAACGAAAAAAATGAGCATCATGCCAGACAAAATTTATTGCGTGTCGTGCACTGCCAAGCTGGGCGCTGAGGCACACATTTTATAGTTGAATACTACTCCTTGTATCTGGGCTGTATCGACAAGACACAGAGGTACAAAGAAGCCGATAGCATGGAAGAATGCTGGTTCTGCGCTAGTACTTGGAAGACGAAAATAAGTCTCTACGTCTGTGTCACTGATACCTGACTGACCTATGCTCCCATTATGTGTATATTTATCTGATGCTCACTCGCCCGTTCTATGCATAGCGACGTGTTGCGACGATGACAACGGGTGACTTGTATAACACACTCTTGAATTTTAAATGACCTCATGACATATTAAAGCATTACGTGATTCCTAGGGACAAATTGAAAATTCAAGGTTATGTGAAAACGAATACTGAAAGTTGTTAAATATTCCTGCCCTCCCTACTGTTGCAACTTTGACTCTTCCTTGTGCTTGTGGGCTGTGACACGACAGCGGAATTTGTATAGTCGCAGCCAACGTGCAAACTTACGTAACCTGAATATTTTTCTGCATCGATAAACACGAGTCCTGCGCGCTGCTCGTGGCTGAGTGACTTTTGAACAATAGCAGCCGAAATGTGCGCAAGTTTCTTGAACTGGGGGAAAATGTAATGGGAGCTCGGTACCACCAAGACTCTGCGCGCGCCACTGGGAAGAAAAGACTGGTTCATGGAGCCGTGACCTGCCGGTACTGTGGTCCTTTAATAAACCAACCAGTAGCTGGCTCCCGAAAAGAGCGACCGAAGGGGCTGGCTCTGGAGCGGAGAAGCACGCGGTCTTTTCTAGGGCGAGAGCTGCTCTTGCCCTCGACTCATTACATGCAGGCGGCAATATACTGGCGACTAACGTCAACGAATCTTTGCGGGTTGTTCATATTCTCTCTGAATGCGTCATTGTGATGGCATGTTCTCCTCCTCCGTACAATTGGTTTCTACGTGTTGATTACTTCATCGATCATATGGTCCATAACCTGGGCCCACCGAGTAGCCCCTTAGTCATCACGAGCAAGAGGAAATAGTAAGCATTCAAATGAATGGTAACGGGGCTATTATAAACACATTGCATGCGACATGGCATACAAAAGTCCTCAAAAGAAAACGTGTCCCATAGAGTCGGGGGAATCGCAAATTTATTCATTATCAACCAGGTACCTAAGCAATCACAAAGTATTTGCTCATTAGTTGGTGCACTTGTTTATAATGTATAAATTATTCCACAATGTAATGCTCTTCCTTCATCAGTGAAAGGAACACCACGACATATAGCAACCTCCAATACAAAGAGGAAGCAAAGGAACTCTAGCAGTGAGTTCCAGTTTTCGATAGCTGTGCGGGCACTTACTCTGACTGGATAACACCTGATCGGATGGCATCAACAAAATCCTTCACCATGTTCGTCAGGTCTAGCTTACTGCTGTAAGCTGCGCAGAACCTCAGTTTCTTTTTGCTAGAAGAAGCAAGAAGGGCAATGAATGTTGTCTAGAGTACAATATCAAATGGAGAGGCTCAGAAAGGTTTTATTTGACAAGCAACATATTCTTTGGCTGAAGGCATCAGAATGCTTGTAACCGTACAAACCTTCGTGAAACATTCTGTCTTACAGAGCAATAAAAATCGCAGGCAGCCTTTGCGAAATATTAGAGGCAATTTGCTCTAAAATGACAACTTAAGTGGATTCATATATTTTGTCACTGGAGGAATTCTAGCGCAACAGCCTCCAAGTGAACCTTGTACTTCGTGGGAGCAGGAGAGCGTGACAGTGCACACCGACAAGTTAATGTCCCCTGTAGACGAGTTGGCACGTACAGCGATGTTGTAACTTGGTTGTGACGGTAAACAAGCAAGCAGTCGCGCTGTTAGAGACGAAACTTCTTATTGGGATGCGCCGGGTATGCAATGTGTTCTACACCATCCCGAAGCAGCGTGCAAGCTCATGCATGGCCTCCGCCGTGCAATAAATAGCATAACAAGAAAGTGAAAAAGGCGGCCAGGAGACGTGTCAATATCCCTAGTGATTCCCCATAAAGGTGTCATAGCACAAGGTGTATCCGACCTTGTTTCTTTGTACATATATGTTCAACAAAGGCACTAGAACTTGGTGGTAAAAAATGAAAAGTGAAAGTGGAAGCACTACATGCTATAACTGCAGTCACAGTCGTCGGTAATCTGATTAGCTGCGAAATGCATCAGCTTTTATAGATGCGTCACAGCACAGAATAGTGTTATAACAGATGCTTGTGTAC
Source organism: Rhipicephalus sanguineus (assembly GCF_013339695.2). NCBI lineage: Eukaryota > Metazoa > Arthropoda > Arachnida > Ixodida > Ixodidae > Rhipicephalus > Rhipicephalus sanguineus. Next base: position 115,609,699 of record NC_051183.1, read on the forward strand.
AATTAAACATATGTAAGTTCTACCAACTAATCGATATATTTTTACTTGCATATGAACAGTACCTGTGATAGCACTGACACAACTTCATTTCTGAATAAGTGGACTTTTTCTTCTTTTAAGCCCTAATGCTATCACCGAAAGAGCGCGCCTTATCAGCATTGAAGCAGATGACCTTTTCCTGGTATTCTATCCACGTGCACGAGACGGCATTTTACTCGTCTCCTGGTGTAGCCATTAACTCCGCACCTAAAAAGAGCTCCTGTCGCAGAAATTCCGATGTCGGCATCGGTGTACGTGTCGTTGGTTGTGAGCGGAAAATGGGCTTTGTCCGTGAGCGAAAAATTGCGATGGATTCAAATAATTAAAATTTATGCGTTCCAGCCGCAATCCGGCTCAGGCCTTCTGCGTGGCAACCGGGTGTCCTACCACAAAGCCATGCCAGTGCTTAAAACTGTTTCGAAAAAAAGACACGACCTATACAGGCTGTATACAGTGCGAGTAGACACGTTAACACATGCAATATTGTGCGGCACTAGCGTACAATCGCAACACGTGTCATGCCATGTCAGTTGCACAAGGAGTGGGTGTTGCAAATCAGTTCTGTGGAATCCCGCAAGGTGGCGGAAGGGTTAAGAAAGAGAAAATAGACAACCACCCGTTTGTAGCACGAAGCCACAAGGAAATCCATACGGATTTCTCAAAAATAAAGCCTCTTAGTTGCCGAAAAATTCGTCCTGGTCCGGGGATCGAACCCGGGACCAACGCCTTTCCGGGGCGGTCTCTCTACCAAATGAGCTAACCAGGAAGCAAGCAATTGGCAGCGCGAGGGCGAATTCATCGACAACTCGAAGCAACTGGACACATATTGCAAATCAGTTCTGCGGAATCCCGCAAGGTGGCGGAAGGGTTAAGAAAGAGAAACTACACAACCACCCGTTTGTAGCACGAAGCCAGGACGAATTTTTCGGCAACTAAGAGGCTTTATTTCTGAGAAATCCGTATCGATTTCCTTGTGGCTTCGTGCTACAAACGGGTGGTTGTCTATATTCTCTTTCTGAAGGAGTGGGTGGTTTAAAAGCCCAAAACCCTCATGCATCATTAATCAATATCATAAGTAAGAGGATGAACAAACGACCCACACTCGTCACTGCAAAAAGCAACTTGCACGAAACTTCTTACCAGGATTCGTCATCGGTGCCGGTCTCAATCCTAGCCACATTCGCTTGCATGTTTTTGGGTAGCATTTTGAGGTTGCCTGCTGTTGTGACGCTCCAATTTATTCGACGGAATATGTGCCTGGCAGTAAAGGAAATGAGAAAAAATATCTTGCGATGAAATTAGTGTTTGTTGCAGTTCCTTCATTGTTCCTATAAATAACGTCGAAAAAAGCATGGACGCTCACATTGACACATGTGAACATGGTCATTGTTGTATGACCTAATTTCTTTCACTATGCACAACATTCATATTGTAGCCGTGGTGCTTATACTGATGTGAAGTGCTGAAGTAACGCATCAATGTTTGAAACAATGAGACAAACAAAAGCACTAAAAAGCAAATGGCAGATCTTTCTTTTTTCAGGTGAACATCCGCAGGCATGAAAAGAAGCCCCTTCTGATAAGTACTTCTTCAACCTGCCCTTCAATACATTTTTCTATTCAAACACTGCTGTAATAAACATGATACTCAAGCAGGAACGTACACATGAATTTCAATGTGAGCAGTAGAGGAAGCACTGAAAGAACGGCAACATCAAATAATCTAAAACGAAACGGTGTGGGAAGAGAAAAAACGGAATGCAGTACATATGTCAGGGAATGTTATTAGCAGGTTCAGCAGTATAGTTTAGGTGGTAGACGACTGTTATCTGTACAGATCCGTAGAGTTCGGAAAAAAGGCATACAACCTTGATTGAAGTCAAAGTCAAAGAAGTCACTGCACCGCCATTTATAACTATCGATAAATTTATGAGGACTCCGCAAAACATATTACGCGAAAACGCGGCCAGAGAAGACGGTTTCATGGTTGGTTTGATCAAATATCAAAGTTATTTATTCTCTAAATACTTTGTGACACTTGACACACCATGTCTTTAGACAACAAATGCACCAGTAAGTGTTCAAAATGACAGTGATATATTACTACTTAGCAAGGTAGCTGTGAAAAACAAAAAATTACATACACAACAGCCTACGAAGTTATTCAGAGTGAAATTTCAAAAGCGATAAGAACGTATGTCATTAACCGACCTTGGGATCAAGCTTAGTTCAACGATACCGGCCCAAATACGCACCTTAGTGAAGCTTAGTTAAGGAAGGGATACTCTACAATGGATGATCACATTGTGGTCAATAAATAAATTGGCAATCCTGCTGAATACGGCGAAACCCTTTGTAGGCTTGCAATTACTGCGGCAAGGTAAAAATACAAGCAGTCTTGGAGACACTATTTCGCCAAGGGGTACTTGAACTGTAGTTGAATATATCTGCCAACATCTACGAAGACCCCACAGGTGCGTTGCTTCTCTACAAAAAAGCACGAAACATGGAATCAAGAAAGGGATCGCGCAATCAGATACAGTATCTGTGACGCTGTTTACTTATTGCTTAGAGGAGGTATTGAAACAACTGTATAAGAACAAGTAGGTAATATTAAATCGGCTGAGGTTTAACTCTTCTAAACCTAGTTATCACGAGCAAGGTGTGTGTTTGACTTGGCTCTGCAAAGACTATGCAAACGGTGCTTAATTAAACTTAGGCTTCTTCTGGTCCTTTTTGAAGTTCACGTTGCTGAATGACGGCGGCGGCTGCAGTAGCTTTGGTGTGCTTCGGCGCTTGGTAATCTACTCTATAACGTGCTAATCTGTCCTCATCTAGCTCCAATGTTTCAGCACGCAACTTTGCTATTGCTTAATATTTCGCAGTCTGCCGTCTCTTTATATCTACCGAATGACTGGATTTGCCCTGTCACGTGCGCTGAACCACACGCACAGACCGCCCAGCCGGCGACCTGACCGACACGAGCAGAGCGAGGTCACCGCCCAGCCGGTGACCAGGGACTGAGCGAGCAAGCGCCAGTGAAGCAGCCGCTAAACCATCGCCTGGTCCCGTGGTACCGCAGCGGCGAGTCTCCGAGCGAGCGCAGCTGCGAAGCCTCTACGCAGCAGATCACGTGGCGCGACAACACGCCTGCAACACTACCAGTATTAAGGCTCGCGCTCAGGTGGTTAAAGGTCATTGCGACGCGATTAATGACCTTGGAACACACAGCGTAATAGAGCTTTCACTCTGAAACTACAGGAGAATGTATAATCAACCTACAATTTGCAGATTACATGGTGCCCCTGAACAAGAATGACGGTGGATTAACAAACATGAAATGACCGCATGTCTCAAGTCAAAATATAATCAAATAGACTTGAAGGGAAACTTGCAGAAGACACAGCTAATGTGCAGTGACTTCGCAAAAGAAAGAAAGTTCCCGATTGACAGCTGGTAGTTAGTACCTGTTGAAAAGTATTGAGATGTAAGTCAAATACAGCAAGTGGCACCTTTTTATGTAAAGGAATTTGATCCTATAATAAGCATAGGCTGATGCGCTTAAGGCAGGCATTCCTAACTCAAGATCATTACCCTATACTCCATCTCACAAGCTGGTTGCAGCAGGGTGGAAGCTACAAGGTGTAAACAAAGCACACGCCTGCGCAGCAAAACATACCTCTATTTGTAATTGCTTTATTATTGGAGAAGGCTAAAAGAAACTGCGTTGGTTGGGCACGTGCTACGTCACAGCAATACGTGATGCTCTAATCACGAGTCGCATGTATGTCACAAGCATTTACTTATTGTACCGGTAACTACCCATAATTGTGATGGTGGACCAACATGGCAGCGCCCATACAGACGCGATCGCCCGCTTCGATCCGAACTCGCGCTTGCTACGTGCCCACGTTCCGGACAACAGTAAATAAACGGTGGAATCGGCTATCGCTTTGTCTCTTCTCACGCTGAGGACAAAGTATCAGGTACGTTTCAACCATATTATTGAGATCAGCTGTTTGTTCAGCCACGCCTGCTATGACTTGCGCCCGGAAATTTGAAAATGAATCATGGAAACAGTGCAAAATAGGCACGAGTACATTGCTCTCGAGGCGTCAAGACGCAACTATAATGCAAACACAAGCGTCACTTTCGAACTGACGAAGGCACACGGCTCACGACGGCGACTTCATAATTTAGGGGCGCAAGGAGAGAGCGTTGACGTGTGCCGCCATGTTGTTTTTTCCGACCAGACGCTGTTCCGGCGCTACCGTTGCTGTCCAACGCTACGAGAGTTCGTTGCTACTTGTGCTCGCTTCACTTGCTCAACGCGCGTTGTTTTTTAGCACGAAAGTGTTTTATGCAGGGCTCCACCATGACTTTCATGCCGTATTTCGGTCACGAAAGTATGTCAACAAAATAAACGCCATCAGATAGCAAACAAAAAAAAGGTATAAGAACAAGTTCCGTTGACGGTAGTCGAACCCATGACCCCTCGGTCCGCGACGATGGATGGCGGGCGTTTATCCCACTGAGCTACCGCCAAACGCATTACGGAGGCTACATGAACGCGCCTTTTATCTTTCGCACGTTCCTCTCACAGTGCTCTTGGATTGATGGATGGATGCTACGTGACATCTGTGCCACCATGCTCGAGGAGGATACAACTTTATTGAACCAGTCTCGAAAAAAAAAACAAAAAAATGCCCCCACCTCCACGAAGGGAATCGTGAGGAAATGCGAATGCATTTCTTGCGCCGAGAGTACATGGCGTAGTAATTGCCTTGAGAGGCGCCCAGCCATGAGGCGCGCGCTTCACTCCATTTATATATACTTGCGAGTGAGCGGACGGGAGAGTGGGGCGCAGGGAGGAGAGAGAGCGAACGGCGAGAGAAGGAGCGGCGAAGCACTGCACCTACCCTCTCCTACACTCTCTCCACACACGCGGGAGCTCCGCCGAGCTCCCGCGATGCGAGCGCCCTCACACGCCAGAGCGCGCTCCTCCCCTCCACTCACTCTCCGCTACTCCGCCCGCACCACCTGCTCCGGTTGCTAGGGGCGAGGATAACCACGCCCGCCCGCAGCTGTTGCTATAGGAGAGGGAGTGAGAGCAGAGAGATAACACCTGCCGGCGTGCGGACACCGACAGACGCCTAACATGCCCCGACTGAGAAATGCATCCGGATTTTAAAAAACGCGCCGTTGCTACGACCGTCCCATTCGGCGCGTTTCCAATACAAGTTTAATTTCGTCAACGCTTTAACACACCGTGAGGTGGCAGCTTTACCCAAGCCTCGCTCGTAGCATCCATCCATATCGAAAAATAGCTCTCCGACGCTCCCCTGGCTGTGGCACCGCGTTCCCCGCTCGCCCTGTCAGAAGTAACGGCCAGGCTAGGGGGAAGGCACGACGCGCGTAGCGTTTGTCTTCGCCAACGTCTTCGCATTTCACGACGCTTTGAAGGAGTGCATAACGAGTATCAGTGTTCTAGGCACTATAATCAGTGTTTATTATGAGCGTGTTGATGCCATCTTTGCGCGAGGTTCACCCATATGCGGTGTCCACGTATATGTTAAGAACTTCAGCAACCGCAAGTTTTAAATCATGGTCATGGGCGTTAGTCGTCGGTAAGATGTGCCACAAGTGAGTGCGTCCACATCAAGCGGTGCTATATGTGCCAAACAGCAGACATTGTACAAGTCCTCACAATGCACTATGAACAATCAACTACTTCTGTGATGACACGTTTCACTTTCGTGTTATACCGATTCCTATGACGGAGGGATCAGCCATCATTTTTTGCAGCTCTGCTGTTACTGCGCAACGGTCAGAGCACAGACGCTATGGTGACGCCGAACAGACGACGCGGCGCCGGTGAGGACATCGTGAGGGGTGTTCGCTATTCCTATTGGTTAAGCAGCCTCGTAGCTTCCACAGTGCTGCAACCAGCTTGTGAGCTGGAGTATAGTGTTGGTGCCAAAACGAAAAGGGAACAACCATTTCATAATGCGAGTACTAAGACATGGGGCAAGGACTTGAACGATCACAAGGGAAGTAAAGAAGAAGCAACAGGGCGCAATGCAAAAGAAAACTATTGGCGTAACTATACGAGTTAGGAAGATAGCAGCGGGGATCAGACAACAAAGACGGATAGCCAATGCCCAAGTACATATCAAAAAAAGCAAATGAACATAGGCTGACCGCACAACGCGGTGAGAAAATATTCGATGGTAAATTAGAGCGCCTAAATACCGAGGGATGGGAAACGTACAGGAGGGAGTCAGAGAGCCAGGCGCGGTGGTAAAATTACGAAATTGGAAGCATAAACTGGGATAAGCTCGTGCAGCTCAGGTAAATTGGATATCTTTCGCGGTGGTTTCTCATACTGCAGTGAACATAATTGAGGCTGATGGTGATGATAATGATGATAAAGTGTTTATCTGAGCCACTTATGCTATCACTAAAATCAAATAAGGCTGCCCAATATTCAGGAGATCAGAGTGGCTTTTAGCGCGTTTAATATACATGATGCTCACCAAATGGACAATATCAAGGTCCTTTTGCTTCCCCTATGTGCTATATAAATATAAAAGGGTAATTAAAGCACATAGTTAATTCAATCATCCACGAAGTCGCTACTACTTACTTTGAACCTACAGCATTTACACGCATAAACTTTGGTAACTTTGGTAATTTTACGGTTTACACTATCAATTATAAGAAGAGAAAAAGTATGCGCTGTCCGCCACATTATTCCTGATAATTATTTTCCCAAAGCTACATGATTTACAATTGCTGAACACTCTCACTGCCACCGAAATATGTATTCAAAGCGCATATGAACGAAATAATTCGTCCAGTGCGTCTTACCACAAAGAGCACGTTTTCATTTCTTCTCTATTCATTTTAATGTACGTTCTTATAACATGTCTGCCGCTGAACACTTGTAAGCTACTCCACAAGTGTAACGAAATGAAGCATAGAAATTCTGTGCGTTTCAATTGCCGAGCATGTTTTCGTGTAACGAACGCGCATTGACCGTCTATGCTTACTGGCTTGCCTGCACGCTATGAGATGCCGCGTGGTTGAGTGTTGGTGCCACTGAACACATGTTTCTCTGGCGGCAAAATAAAAAAATGGTCATGCAGTATTTCACTCACAGAGACAGGTGTACTTCTCTGCAGCTATGCCATGTGATTGAATTGCTGTGTCCAGCACAACTTAGCTTTCCTGAACGTTTATGTTGCTATGGCTAACACGGACAAGCAATGCTGTTAAATACAACGCAGATCGATTTGCTGGCTGAGTGTAAAAGCAGCCGTTGCCTAAACTCGAGTTTAGGCAACGCTGCGTATCACAGCATAACCCCTGAGGGTATTTATGTCCATTATGGTATGATTTCTGACATATTATTTCGCGTATAGAATTTATGATTTCCAGTTTTAACTCGGAAGCGGCAAGAAAAAACATTTGCACGATATATCAAGTCTGATGCATTCGCGACTCTGCAGTCTTTCGATTCCTGGCATTGAATCAGAAAGGAAAAGTACTAAATGAGACATGGCACGTTCAGGTTGCCTCAACGGTTCCCTCACCACAACGTGCCAAATGCGCGAAGACTTACAAGGAGTGCAAGGTTTTCGTGAAGAAGTTCTCCAGTCCATCCACCACAGCAACGACTTCCGTATTGTCGCGGCTGAAGTTACGGGTGCTGATCAGAAAGCTTGTCATTTCGGTGACGCCCAGCGCTACGAGACGGGGCCAGATCTGTAGAAACACATGAGCGACTACACATGAAGCAACACAAAGAAATGCACTGTAGGGCTGCGCTTTGTAGAATTGAAAAGAATATAATTAAGGAAAGGTAGAAGGGTAAGTAATACCATGCACATACGGGATTAAATACTGACAGCTTAAGTTATCTTGAACATAAGAAGAAAAAAAAATTACTCTACGATAACAACTTCTTCAGATTATTGTAGTTTTGGATACGTGATTAGAATGAGTTGTGCAACTAGATCTAACAAAAAAAAACGGAATGGTCAGTGCGCGTCGGCTCAACTGCCTCCCTTCGTTAAGTAGCACTGTTATAGTAATGAGCCACCGAGGTGCCGTTTTCCAATGGCATCTTCTCTGAATGGTCTCCCAGCCAAAACTCCCAATATACAACAGAGAAAAAAAAGCTCGTTTTGTAGCGCAGCATACGAGGCGGGTGAGTATTTAAACTGAGTCGCCGGTGTTACGGTAATTCTGGCTTAGTTTCACGGGGAGAAGCACTTTTAACGAGAATGATCACACCTTCAGAACGACGTAAACGCTACTTAATGAAAAGAACGGATGCGGTACCATGCATAAACTACAATGTGCATTTTAGAAAATGGGTGTTTTATCTGTGTGTCCTTGGTGTACATGGTAACATCCACTGTTAATAACGTACGCAATCTACACATGCATCCCTACATCCATCTATATGCGCTCTCTTACTGAAATTGTCCAGCCATATTTAGGCATTCCTCATGTTCATCTGCAATGCCTGCATGTGCCTATTTTTTGAGAGCGTTGAGACATGTCCTCAGCGATACAAGACAAATTGACCAGCTCCATGGCTGCTGAGCAATACTCGAACTAGTTCGTCGACGAGATGAGCACGTACTACTGGAAAGTCGGTGAAAACACTTCCTTGAGGTTGCTTACCCAAATAAGTTTTTCCAGCAAAGTGCAGTAAACGTTGCTCAGTTTCATTCCGTTTTTCCTAGCGAAGCGCCGGTTGCCGTCTGGGACGATTGCAACATGTCGCGGTACGACTCCCTGGCGAAGCACCCAATGCACGATCCTTTCGTGCCAGCGTAACAGGGCGTCCCCTGTTGGCGAGAGAAAGTCTGCGTGGGAAGCGAAACGAGAGTTGTTAGGTAGCGGCTTCTAGGCTACGCAAGTGTTTTCCAGTAATCATTTGACAGCTGCAAATAATTATCTTTAAGACAGATATTTATTTGACGATACCTTGTGCAATCACATATAAAGGTTAATATTCGACAGAAGTCTCTATGGTTGAGAGGAGTATATGGTTGGCCCTGCGTCGTGGACTTCGAGGCCAATCACCGTAAAACTGCTTTTAAAATGTCATGGCTAAACCAGGTTACACGTTACAACGTCAACCAGTCCACAGGTGTGCTGCTGAGGTGCAGAGTAGCCGCGACCCGACGGCCTCAAGGAAATAACATCGAATCATTCACCACAAGTTAAGCGATGCGCCTTGTATCAAGACAGCTGAGGCTAACGGGTTCTTACACTCCTTAGCACCATTTTTCTTCCTTAAGCCGTCACTTTTGCATGATTGAGCTATATCTCACCAGGTGCCGCAAGGATAGCGACCGATGGGCCGTAGGCCGCTCCAGGGCTGGGCAAAGATACCTTGAAGTTGTATCGCAATACGATACAAGGTACTCAGGCAAGAAGTATTTGAGGTACAGATACAAGATACCACAACACTGATTGTATCCGATAAGATACACTGCAATTGTATCTTAAGATACTTCTATACATTCGCAAATTTGTTATTATATATCTATATAATGTAACACTAAACGGCTATGCACAAAAATGTTCGCTTGAAAATTTATTAACTGCAACCAGTTTTGTTTCGTTTGAAAGAAATGGCTGGCAGTATCTCAAAGGTTTTGTATTCCTTGCTCAAGGTATATTAGTTTCATTCCGAAACAACTTATTGGCGTTGCTTTAGCTGCTTAGCATGACAGGTTTCTGTACAATTCGTTGATCCTTTCACAAGAACTTTCACAAGAGCATCCGCACGATAGTGCACATGCCCTTGTGGAGTTCTACATTAGCCGTAAACCTATTACGGCTTTCGCAGTACCAGATCACCGGACAGGTGTGCATCAGCAATAACGCTGCTAGCGACATTCATTGCGACTCATCGTGCTTACGTAGAAGACATAAAACTGGAATGACCTTTATATTCACTTATCTGCAGGTGTAAAGCGTTACTTAGTAATGCACAATCTTTTAACAATTTTTCTTGCCCAGAAACGTCTTAGACGTTATGTAAAGTTACACAATGCGCCGCAGGACACCACCGTTATTCACACTATATTGCCACTTATATCTCTGAATACCTGGTGATTAATAAGAGTAAGAAGCCTTTAGGGAAGCCTTTTAAGGAAGCCTTTAGGGAAGCCAATATATCTAAGTAAAATAGAAGAGCGGTTCCGTATCAAACACAGTGAATAAATATAGAAACACGGTGCAGGCGGTACCCCCAATTGAGAGCTAATAATAATTGCTGCGTTTTACGTTCCAAAACCTCGATATGGTTATGAGAGAAGCCGTATGGGGGGGGGTGGCATTTCGACCACCTGGGGTTCCGAAACCTATGCACACGGTCCTCTAGCATTTTGTCTCCATGATCCAACGAAATACCTCTGCCGTGACCTTCGGGTCAGCATTCAAGCACCATAACCACTAGCCCACAGTCGCGGGTAACCCCAATAGCTATAACAATTAACCATTTAGGGTGAGACCATAGGAAGTTCAGTGACTATGGAAAATAGCGTAAAACAGCTCGCTTGGATGCTCGTGAGAAAAACGGAGCATTTGGTATTACCATCTTTCCCGAAGTCGTTTGCTAACATCTTTAAGGTGGCTCCTAATAATTTAAGTTACTATAGTGCAAACTAAATTAGGTATTTTACTAAGTAGTAAGCAGAATTTTTGTTACTGTATTAGAGCACTGCACGGGCCGTAATTCCTGGCCCGGGCCCGGCCCGGGCCCGGAACTCGTTCAAATTTACCCGCCCGAACCCGGCCCGGTGACTCAAAATGATGCCCGGGCCCGGCCCGAACCCGAGAAAAAATTTCGCCTAGCCGGCCCGGCCCGGCCCGACCACAGATCAGGCCCGACTGAGGCCCGACCCAGTAATCTCTGTAGGTGGTGTTGCCCGAACATAGAATCGACAGCAAAGTGTTTTAAGTGGCAAATATCTATGCTTTGTTGGCGTATGTTTCGCTAATAATTATACTTTACCATACGGTAATTTCTGGTAAAAAGGGGCTCACGGTGCAAACAGTTGAGCGGACATATTGGATACAATGATTGTTTGTTCGGCAGTGGTATACCGTACCCATTTTTTCTGCAAATACACTGGGGATCATGAAGGGCGTTTTGTAGCAGATAATGTAGCAACGAAAGTGATTTGCAGCACGAGTTGACTTTTGATAGGGAGCGCAATAACAACAAAGGATGGATTGATGGATGGATAAACTTTATTATGGTCCATCGGAATGTGCTCTAGCACGTTGCGGGCCGCTAAGACATCGGAACAGAAAGACCGAGTCTCTCTGCTGCGTCGCAGCCCGTTGGACAGCCCATATAGCTGTTCTAGCGCGGAGCTGGTAATAGAAGCCTCCCATTTGGACCGCTTGATGACTTCGCCGCCACGTAACACGGAGCACCGCCAGAGCATGTGTTCTAGATTAGTCTGGCAGAGAACAAAACGCTCACTTTACTTTGTTTTTATTGCACTATAGTCTATTGAAATTTATAGCATGCTGTAACCACAAAGCCAATCGTGCACCCTTCTCGATATGTACCACCTGTTTTCACCATTGTAGCGCCTTGCCACAGCAAGAGAAACAGAAGAAAAAAAAAACCAAATTTGTGACCGTTTTTGCAAATGCACTAATCTAGGTAAAGGTATGGAACCGCGTTCACCACGTGTATGCGTATAAGCAGCCGAAAGGAAGAAAAAAAAAACTTTCTCATAGCATTATTTTCATACACCACACCACTGCTAGTATATACAGTATATAAGTTTCTTATGACATACTTTATAGTTTACTTCTTCACATAATATTGTGCGAAAAATCAAAGTATCAAGATATTCCTGCTTTAAGCGCGTCATGCTATGTTGCATCACATATCCTGCCGCGCTAAAGCTTTTTGCACTGCTCGCGCTGGCCGCACGGGCGCACCACATCTACCTTGCCAATTGCGAAGGCGTCGGCAGTCCTTGTTCTTAACTTCCACCACTGGAGCAAATCTAGGATGTCTTTGTGGAGCTGTGTAGAATGAATATGGCTTGTAGCTCATCCCTTCACTTCTCTCGTTCCCGAACATCGTGCCACTCTTCAATGCCATCCATAAACCTCCTCTTTGAGGGCTGCTCCTTGCAATTTTCAGCAGTGCATGTTATGCACGGTTTGCACCGTGCTCGTTTTTTTCTCATATTATAATGGCTAATGCCTTCCCAGCGATGTTGTACCGGTAGAAGGTGGCAATTGCACTACGCGGTTAGGACCGGCAGGAAGTGGACGAAGCAATTTAGATGTATTTTCGGGGTTCGTTCGACTTTGGTAATAAAGGCGCGACTAAGCTTCTCGAAGCTAACTCATTAGATGCATATGGTTCGAGGTAAAGGGACATCATCCGGCACGAAATCTGTCATTGTCCGTTTTCAAGCCGATATTTTGCCAAGCGAATATACTTCACCCCACGCCTTGTTTAATGGCCCTATTCTGTTGCTGCACATTCCAATGCTGTTGCGGCAGTATCTCATAGCTCTCGCACTATATAGCGCACTATATAGGGCCTCAAACACGCGGCTCGCGGACCTCTCGCTAGCGTCCCGCCGCCCGCACATGACTGCCTTGATCCTATTTTTTTTTTCTTTATAAGTATGTTCTTGAGATACACAGGCATCACAGATCGAAAGGATATTTTTCGTGAGGCGCTCCTGCGGTCACCGTGTGTTGATACATAACCGTGAAACAGGAGCTATATTTCAGAATCGGCGTCCAGATTTTAGTCATTATTGGTGATACGAAATGACTGGTTCCCCAGACGTGAAAGAGAGACGTCCGTTTAATGGCAATACTAAAGGCGAACTGCTGCGCCGACCACGTGCACGTGCCCTCGACGTCCCTCGGTTTCCTCTTCTTCGATAGAGTCTGGCACGCTCCAAGCTGCTCCGTTCCGCACTATTTTGCAACAATGGGTATCGATATGTTGTGGGAATCCTGCCGCCAAATCCCCTTCAGATATTATCACGTATAGACCTTTTTTTCGTGGGCGCCGCCATATTGCCTAGCGGGCGGCGCCGTCCTTGGTCTGGCAACCCACTGGCGTGTGCGAAGCTCCGCGTTTGTATGGAAGATATACGTGCGGCTGCAGTTGCAGCCGGTTTATTTCGTTCCGGCGCACTGAATTTCGTATCAAGCGATGCGGTCTACGTAGGAAATGAATCTGTGAGACGTCTTGAAACGGTTTGATCCGTTCAGGGTCAATGATGTTAATATACGACGACGCGAACGTGTCGCAAGTGGTCGATATCATATATTTTCCGCACTGTCTGTTGGAAAACCACGTAAATATTTCGACCTGTTCTAGCAGGGCAAGCAAGTGCCGCCACTCTTAGCAGATACAATGAATTCTTTTCGTGGACTGTAATTTTTTAGTTTCTTTTTCCATGACTACCGCTCGTACATGCGGTTGTGCGTGATCACGCCGTCTCGATTTCGTGGCGCGGACGGCATCTGTTTGTTGCTCGCGAACAGTTGCTTATCTTGTTTCTCAACTTTTAAGTGACCGCTTATTACTCGCTCGTTTATTGCCCACCGGTGTGAACGAAGTTAGAGCTGTTTACGGGGAGGTGCTGGTACATATAAAAACGATGCTGATGTTGACATGCCGGCACGCTTCTTTTTCTTTTAAGCGTCGTGATACTTGAGTGGATTTCGGCGGCGATAAGATGAAGATGGTTAGGGAGTTTGTTCTGCCGGTAAGGCACGAAGTGCTCCCGGGCTCGAGCCTTTGATCAGCATCGGAGGTGATTCGCGTTTTTTTTTTTTGTAACTTCATGTACCAGATGTACCGTTTTTGCAAAATTCTTGCTGTCGTTCGCAAAGCTAAGCAGCAAAACTGGCAGTTGAAGAAACACTAGACAAGCGTAACAACGTGGTTTTTGTGTCGCGCGTAGAAGAGAATTAACAATGTTGCATATCATTGCGCGACTGGTCGGACACTGTTCTTGACCACGTAAAAATTTGGCTTCCTGAGGTAGTTGTTCCACACGAAGTGACAGACTTTTTTTTTTTTTTTGCTATTCGGCTTTCATATGGCTCATCGTATACGATACACTCCGCTGTCTTACGGAAGTTGTGACCTCACGACAGAGATCTCGCCACATTCTTTTCATGTAGCGTTCAGAGAATGTTCGGGTTTTACAAGGCTGGTACGGAGCACAAATTAAATGTATGATGGCGGTTACCCCGCTGCGAAGTGAGAGATTTCTCGTCCGTGCTAATACCGGTATACATCAGCTGCAACGATCACCGTGTTGAGCCGAGCTACGAAGCTAATTGTTAGACAAAACACATCATATTAAAATATGATAATACAACGAAGCGAAAACAACTCAGGTGGGTACTCGAGTGGTACTTGGATGTTCTGCACTTTACCGGACAGGGCCGTACTTGACCGCTTATGTTTGTTCGCAAATCTGGCCATATCCGATTGATATTTGACTGCGTGGAACACTGGGAATTCCGGATATATTGCCGCACTTGCCAATTTATAACCTGCAACGTAACACAAACGATGTACGTTGAAGAGTGCACACAACCGCAAATACACCGCGCTTGGTGATGCACGTCGCATACTTATTCTGGCAGCAGTTTACTTTTTATAGTTGTTAGAACAACCAAAAACGGCACAGTGGTTTCCCGATGACCTTTCGCTGGCTGACATCGCAATAAAAGTGAACAAAATCCGCAGGTCAACCTAAAACACGCAAAAATTGTTCGACAACGCCACTCATCCCCGCACCAGCCCGCACACTCCGCGCCTAAGCGCACGAGCCAGAAAGGAAGAAAGCGCTGGTTGCCAGTGCGGTCCTCCTCGCCCGATGCAATGGTCTATATGAGACATGGGAAAGGTCTGCTGTGAAATGACGGTAGTTTTAAAACCTGCTCCCCCCTCCCACGCTCCTACCTTCGTCATTGCCCTAGTCCTTGCGGGAGTAAATTTTCGTGGATGCGGCCCGTTAGCTGAGGTGAGTTTGAGACCCCTGATATGGCGGAACAAGACGAAAGCTCAGACATGAACAATGTGGCCCCAAAAAGCACGTTGTGCATGTCCATCTCGCGCCACATGACCACTGGGAGCCGTCACAGAGTCACAAAAAAAGAACGTGTCTTTAGAGGGATTCTATGTGCAGTCCTTCTTTAGAGGGATTCTATGTGCACGGAGAGAGACTCCGTGCAGTCCTTTCGTTTTAGAGTGGGGTTCTAACTTTCAACAACGTTTCCCCGCTTTGTACCTCTGTGATCGCTCTTGCGATGACATCTCATAAGTATAATTTTATTATATTACATTTATTTCTGCGATTACAGAGTAACATTCGGGAAATAAAATAATAACGAAAGCAAATAAAGCATGGCATAGCGAGATGTTACATATAAGTGGCTGGTCTATTTACTTTTAGCTCGCCCGTTTCAGATATATCAAGTAGCTCATATGCAAGAAGAACAATCAGTTCAGTACTTATCCCTCATAAAACTTCTCCAAAGAGCTTACCCCACATAGAAAAAGCGTTTTTTCAAGATAAAATGTGGGGCTTATATGTAAGCACAAAACGATTTTTCTATTGTCAGTAAATTACTCTTTTACCAATCCAAAAGCACCACGCTCGCCGCGACAAGACTCTTGGTAAGAGAGAAAACTCGCAGGAAAATGCAAGTAACGACGCCAACTTGAAATTTACGCACCAAACGCCGCGACGTCATAGATTCTGACGGCATCTACTGGGCGCAAACCGAACAGGGACATGTTTAAGGGACTGAAATGCATTGTATCTGACAATGGATCGGCATTTAGGAGCCAGGAACTTGCATTGACGAATGCTCAAGGATTGTTGCGGCCAAGCCAGGAAGGGAGAATGCGCAAACCGTCATAGCACTACTGAACAGGGACATGTTTAAGGGACTGAAATGCATTGTATCTGACAATGGATCGGCATTTAGGAGCCAGGAACTTGCATTGACGAATGCTCAAGGATTGTTGCGGCCAAGCCAGGAAGGGAGAATGCGTGGTGGGGTCGGGAAGAATACCGTCCTTCGAAACCACATGCCCTAGAATCGTAAGCTGCCGAGCGGCGAAGTGGCACTTCTTCAGGTTCAGTTGCAGTCCCGCAGCGGAGAGGCAAGCAAGAACTTGCTCGAGGCGGGTTAAATGGGACGCGAAATCGGTAGAAAAGATGACAATGTCGTCTAAATAACAAAGGCAAATATTCCATTTGAGGCCTCGAAGGATCGTGTCCATCATACGCTCGAAAGTAGCAGGCGCGTTGCAGAGGCCGAAGGGCATGACTGTGAATTCGTAAAGGCCGTCGGGCGTAACAAAAGCCGTTTTTTCGCGATCGGCCTCGGCCATGGGCACCTGCCAGTAGCCAGAGCGCAGATCTAAGGAAGAGAAGAATTCTGCTCCCTGTAGGCAGTCTAGGGCATCGTCGATGCGCGGCAGAGGATAGACATCCTTGCGCGTGATACGGTTGAGACGGCGGTAGTCCACGCAGAACCTGATGGATCCGTCCTTTTTCTTCACCAGCACAACTGGAGAGGCCCAGGGACTGCTGGACGGCTGGATTATTCCACGCTTGAGCATATCGTCTACCTGTTGATCAATGACACGACGTTCGGAAGATGACACACGGTATGGACGCTGTCGCAATGGTGCATGTTGACCGGTATCAATACGGTGGAAAACTGCTGACGTTCGACCCAAAGAAGGCTGGTTGTGGTCGAAGGAGGCTCGAAAACGCTGGAGGAGTTGGACAAGCTGTTTCTGCTGCACAGGCGTAAGGTGGGAATCGACAGCTTTGCAGAATACGTCGATAGGATCAGCTGTGTCAGTTGCAGAAGTGATGGCACAAGGCAGAAGTGATGCCGTGTCTCCAAGCGTTGTATCGTCGAAAATGTCAGCAAAAGTAGTGAGGCTCCCCAGACATTCGCCGCGTAGTAGGAGCGACGGGCAAGCAGAGACGTTGCATGCGTAAAGTGCCGCAGAACCATTGCAAAATTTGATGACGGCAAACGGGAGGACGAAGGTTCGGTGACGCGCACTCGTTACAGATGGTTGAAACAAAACAGTAGAGTTAGTGGCAGCAGGCGAAAACACAGGCACTAGGACGGCGGACAAAGGCGCGATGTGGACGTCAGCTGCGGCAAACACTTTAGGGGGACTGCGGTCGTCGAGGTCGAGGTCAGGAAGGGAGAATGCTTCAGGTGTGGCTATGACGGTTTGCGCATTCTCCCTTCCTGGCTTGGCCGCAACAATCCTTGAGCATTCGTCAATGCAAGTTCCTGGCTCCTAAATGCCGATCCATTGTCAGATACAATGCATTTCAGTCCCTTAAACATGTCCCTGTTCAGTAGTGCTATGACGGTTTGCGCATTCTCCCTTCCTGGCTTGGCCGCAACAATCCTTGAGCATTCGTCAATGCAAGTTCCTGGCTCCTAAATGCCGATCCATTGTCAGATACAATGCATTTCAGTCCCTTAAACATGTCCCTGTTCAGTAGTGCTATGACGGTTTGCGCATTCTCCCTTCCTGGCTTGGCCGCAACAATCCTTGAGCATTCGTCAATGCATACTAAGTGCTTATAGTGGGTAAAAATGAAGTACATTGACCTCTGAGGAGCCTTAACAGAAGTGATATACCAAGTTTCTGTAAATTTCGTTGAGCCAAGGTCCCCAAAATACGACGAATACACTTTAAAATCCATGACGTCACGTGCGAAGATTTCAGCGCGAAATTTCAAAATGGAACTTTGACCTTGATTGTCTACTTTATTAATAGACTCATTGATGGCGAAATTAATGACGTTCGGATTCTCTATCGGTCTAAACCGATTCAATCTTTCACTTTAGGGACCGTTTAAGAACGGAGCAAAGTCCAAGCCCGGCCCGACCCGAGCCCGCCACCTCAAACCCGGGCCCGGCCCTAAGCCCGGAGCTTCAGGCCCGAGCCCGGCCCGGGCCCGCCGTGAAAGCTACTTTACCCGGCCCGGCCCAGCTTTTCGGGTAGGCCCGAGCCCGTGCAGTGCTCCATACTGTATACCCCAGGCACGAGCACATTATGATATATTTGTTCCCAACATCGCAGTGACATGACAGTAAACTCAAGTGTAGAGACTATTGAACATCTCTTGTGCCACTGTCCCCAATTTGATGAAGATCGCCGGACTCTCCAGTGTGCCTTGAGTAGACTCGATGATCGGCCCTTTAATGAAGGAAAGATCTTAGGAGCCTGGTCACGCAGCACTTCAACCCAGAAAGCCACACGAGCCCTCCTGCGGTACTTGAAAGCAACTTCATTGAGCGACCGCCTGTGAAACTCGGCACTGTGTGTGTGACGTGAAATGTGTCTATCATTGTCTCTCTCTCTTTTACTCTCTTATTCCCCCTCCCCATGTGTAGGGTAGCAAACCGGACGCATAGTCTAGTTAACCTCCCTACCTTTCCTAGATGCCTTCTCTCTCAAATGAAATATAAGTATTCAAACACCAGCCGAAAGGACGCACACAGTTAAAAGTAAGGATAAATCAGACCTTACCGTGGCAGCTCGTTAGTGACATATTGCAGTAAGTGGACCAAAAAACACACAGAGACATAAGTAATGTAAGGGATGGAAAAGACGGACAGCTGAGAAAGAATTTGTGCTAACAATAAAAATTTGATTTTGAAAATTCATTGAATAAATAAAAAAGTCGTACGCCAAGATAGCTTCTGTTAGGTGAATGCTCGTTCTGTTAGATCCAGCATTGCTGCTGGTGGCGCTACAGCTGTTAGAAACTTATTTGCATATCTCATTGCATGTAAGTTAAACTTACATGCACGAGGTTCTTCAAATCGCCGATCTGTGAAAGCCTCAAGACGCAATGCAACCCCATTCTTGTATTCTTCAGACTTCATGACGAAACAACGCGTGAGAAACTCCGATTGCGACACTACAGCGTCATCAGAATTTGTGCGAAAGACGCCGCACGCATTGGAGCACGCGGCACAGGATAGTGGATAAGAGCCAGTGTCGTGGCTATGACAGAACTAAAAAGAAAAAAAGAACACCGAGTAAGCAATAGGGCGGCTGGGCGTCGATGTTCGCGCGCTTGTCTTTCGATACGATGCGAGCGCCACCACGTCACTCTGCTCCATCAATACGGACGCTCAGAGCTCATCAGCCTTCTCTGGAAAACTCTGGCGGAAAGATAAAGTAATGTCACTGACTTTTGTTTTATTGGCTTAGTGGCAGCAGTATCAACGTGAGAAGCGGAGTTCACCAACGTTTATTGTTTCGCACCGCGGTGTTGCAGTGTCTTGTATCTTAAGATACACATCATATTCTTCAGTGTATCGGAAATACAAATACTGATACACGTCTTGCGGGACGTATCGCGATACAGATACAGGATACCCAAAGAGTATCTAAGATAGTATCTAAGATAGATGTATCTTCAATACGTCCTAGCAATGGGCCGCTCATATTTCATTCTCCAGTACGTCGATAATATGCAAACGCTAAGGAGCGTGCGTAGAAATTAAATCTACCTGAGAACGATCAGCGGTGTAAGATAAATAAGAAAATTGTGGTGGTACCTTCGGGGGAGAAGTTAAGGCCATAATGCATGGATCCAGGCGTTGACTGGATAGCTAAATGAGAATGCTTACTGTACCATTTCGCTCGTCTTTAGCGTCCGTCTTCATCAGTCCTCTAGTCTTGAGTCATATTTTTGTTCTACGCATACAACTATTCAACGTGCCATGGGCACGGGCGTCTAAATACACCGGTGGATCGAGCTTCAGCGATTCACAGGTTTAAAGCTTCATAATAAATTACGCACTAACCGCAGACCATAAATAGGCCTGCTAATGATCCTAAGGCTCACTATATGGGTTCAATTTGTTTGAACCAAATTGTGAAGACCGTGTCATTGTCCCTTTAACGCACGCTTTGCCCTATGCCGACGGGTCTTCTTGCATTTCTTCCTGATTGATGTGCGGCCGCCTTGGCCGAAAATCGACACACCTGCTAAGTTGCAACGTCGGGACACATGTATTCATTCACTCCACATATTCATAGCATTGTTAATATAGCAGCCACAATACACAATATACGCTTTGTATGGGTAGTGGGTAAGCACAGTGAGATTTCGATGGCCCTTGTCAGAGCTTATGGAATTTTGTAAAATTGTTATCATTAATGGCTAGGCGCCTTTTTGTGCCTGCATTTCCCAATGACGATAGATGCATCCCACTCCGGTACTCATAATGTGATGTGGCGATATCACTCAGAAAAATTAAAAGATATCGTGTCATAGACCTATAACATGTGAATCGCAAAAATAGACATGCGTTTGCTGTGGTCACGAAATTTCGCCAGCCAGCACACATTATGGTGGTACATAACTATAAAGCATGCGCGTCCGTTCCTGGAGGATCACACTGGTGAACGGCAGTATAGGTGCCGTGCTTTCTTGCTTGGTAACGCTGTAATTGCGCTCTCGGTTCACTCGAGAAATATGGCCACAGGCAGAATGATGATTATTATGATCGGGACGATGATGAATCTTTTAACCTTTATTTATATGTGACCCATTGATTGCGGGCATGTAGACTATTAGGAAGTGAAAATTCGCAACCATAATATTTAAATTATTACCTTACCGTGAGCCCCAATGTGGACACGACCTGTAATTGAAGTCACAGGACGGTTATTCTCAAGTGTGATTCCTACGGACATGCCACTTTCCACATTCCGAGTAGTTGCTTGGGGCTGTGTATCATCAAAATAACTGGTTGCAGCGCGGTAACTTTATAAGATATTATCTCAGCGCTGGACAGCAACGGCTTAGATCTGCTCGAATCATACAATCTTGAACTTATCTCTTTAAGCGCACCTGTTGTTTGGCTTGTTGAGACGTCCATGTCTGCTTCCCGATGCGAATAATACTATTCGTTTCTCTGCTTCATTTCGTCCGTGCCGAAGAACTGCAGTGCAACTGCCAGCGAGCGAAGCGAAAAAACACAATGATAAATTGCCAGCTGTGCGCAAGTGTCCGCCGCACTTGTATGACAGCAGCATAGCATGGCTACAGACTAAAGTGACAGCCTTATGTGTTAGTACACCTAATGGTTTTATTGTCTATTGCCTGCTGCCCCGAGAGCAGGTTTATTGACCTTTCTTATTTTCGCTTTTTAGATTAGGAAATTCGGTATTCACTGTATCAGTTCTTCGTGTCTCACAGGCCACGAGTACATTAAGTGCCAAATCCCAGTTGTTCCTTCAAATATCTGCTGCAGAGCTTGGCCATCTGTATAAATAGGCCGTCAAACTAAACCGGTCACTTACATGGATGATTGCTTCAAAGTTCGTGTAGGCCTTGCCAGGATTCGATTTATAGCAATTCAAATTGGCTTTTAGATGCGAAGCAGATTATGAACGAGGGCTGTCCCCTCAGCGTGACCAGTGCCCCGCGTGATACCAGATGTATGGAAGAAAGAAGAGAACGAAGTGCTGGCACGAAAGCAGAGCTCGCGCATGGTGTGCGGAAAAGAATGTTTGCCTGAGAAACTGTGCGACTAGATATATGAAAGAAAGAAGAGAACGAAGTTTTCCTCGTGCATGGTGTGCAAAGAAATGTTTGCCTGACATATGGACGTGCGATAGAGCGCTCGCTCCACTGCGGCGCGTGCTCTCTAGTATAAGTCATGCAAGCTACCCACTACACCATAAATCATGCACGGTACCCACTTCGCCTTAAATAATAGTCATTCATGCAAGGTACCCACCACGCCATAAATCATGCAACGTACCCTTATATGCGAATCAGCTTATGAACGAGGCCTCTCTTCCTGACGTCGCGTCGACGCAGCCAGCGCCCCAGCCGATCCGGAGCGGCGGGCTCGCGAAGCTGAAGCGAAACGGGCGCGTTGGCATCGCATTCTCAAACTTCAAGCTGCAACCTTTCAGGAAGAGCCATTAACTTTATACTTTACGGACCACAAGGCCGTTATACTCAAGGGAAAACGTTCCCCTGAGCTTAAAGTCATATGACGAGTAGCATCAGGGGAACTGTTCTCCTGAGCTTAAGTGATATATGACAAGCAACAACATCAGGGGATCTTCGAATAGAAGGACCATAAACAGTGATGAAGAAAATAAAACATATACAGAAATCTAAGTCGACTCATGGCTGCTTCCTTGTCTGTGGATAGCCTACTTCAAACACAGTTGGCGTTACCCCAATATGAAGCTGCGCCCAGAATTCGCATGAGGCAGTATCGCAATCGTCGGTGATTTTTTTTTCTTTTGCACGTGCCCCAGCCGCTCTAAGCTGTATTGAGAATCAGATAATGTTTTCGTCGTGGTCACGCATTATTTTCACAGAGATGTGCTATAAAAAACAACCTCTGCATAGAAGGCAGTATGTTATTTTTCTTCATTAACAAAAAACATTTCTAGCTCATTCCTCCTCGGTAAAGGATTCCTACATTGTGTGAGCTAGCCGGATTGTTTAGCTGCTTGGAGGAACAACTGTGAAATGAGCGAGCACTAGTCCCAGTACCCCATCCGTGTATTTCTAAATTATAAAGCAAAACATTTCAAAACTGACATCGAAATCTGGCAAAAAATGTATGTTCAGCACTTTCACATACCGAAGAGAACGGGAAGGCGGAAAAACGTGGAGAATGTTCGCGCTAAGATGCGATCGAGCCCCCAACCCCGTGCTCACATGCCTCCGCAGTTTCGCTTTGATCGCGTACGCACAGTAAGTGGAAAATGTATTGAAATAGGTTCCTAAGATGGAACCCTCAAGTTACCGGGACGGTAAAAGAACACAGTCACATGATGAGGAATACCTAAAGCTCTACGGTGAAGCACAGTAAATTTCGAGTCAAGCATACCCCCAAAACGTAAGGAAGAATGTACCACCACAAGGTATGTGAGCCTTCTTTCATATTAAGCACGCATGCACATTTGCACGCACCAGCTACGGTCAGGGAACGAGAACCAGCTGTAAGGAGTGTACCGACAGGTCTATAGTACTGAGCTGTTTCTGATGTGACCGTGGAAGCACGAATCCTTCCTTTAATGTTCTTCACGCGCCCTGTATAGGAGACACCATCCGGTACTTTGCGGCACGACAACACTTAATTTTCCGGCAATAGGCTTTAACTTTATGACAGGGACTGCCACGAATATTGAAAATGCCAGTGCGGACGTGCGTATTATCTCAACGCATCCTAGCTCCCGTTGCACAGCAGTTAAATAATGCTGAAGTCTAGCGACAGGCGTCCTGACTTGTGCATGACGTGTTCATCACGATGCAGACCCCTGTCATAACGATATTACAATAGGAAGCGTAGGAGAAAAAGGGGATTCTACTGCTAAAATCGGCGCCAAGCCTTTCAAAAGGCATGCGTGCTGATTGGGAGCACTCGTTTGGGCTTCTGTTTGATTGTGTCTCCCCGTGTTCATATTGCTATCACTGCCGCTAGGTGACAACGAGATCTGTGATGATACGGCTGCCTAGTCGACAGCTAAGGCTTTTTTTGTAGAACATACATCACGGGTTATGGCGCGGGAAAATATTACGTGGTTTTAACTGACTTAACGCCGTAAACACCAAGAGACAGGGGAGCTGAAGGGAAGCCACAGCGATGGAGTGCAAAGCAATACAAAGTTAGGACGTCATCACTGACGTCACACCGCCTGCGCGCGGCGTGGCTACACAGAACCACGGCGGGTCTGGAGGAGCGCGCTCGCTCTAAGAAGCAAGCGCACGCGTCCACACTTGCAGTGACATTGTCTTCTCTCACCTCTCACGCCCGACTCCGCCCTACTGCCTCCTTTGCTCCTAGTCTCCGAGCACGCTCTCCTCCTTTCCGCTAGACGACCTGCATGTCACGACCCTCCAACTCGCCCCCGTGTTGAACAAACAGCGAAGGAGCGGACAGCGGACAAATAAGAGAAAAACGACAAGCGCTTGTCTTTCTTCCCTCCGTCGTCCATTGTCCGCTCCTGAGCTGTTGAAGATGGATTGCCAACTAGCCCACTCTCAAACCTCGCCTCCTTCCTCCAGTAGCATCCGCTGTACTGTGCTCTACCCTCCCTTCTCCTCGCTGTCACATTTCTCCTCAACCTCACTTTTCTTTTGGACCCCCTTGCTATACTATGCCATACATGCCTTTGTTATGCTTTACCCTTTCCCCTCCTTTCCTTCTCCTTCTTTGCCACGTCATCCCATATCACTCCTCCTCGTCCTCTCTTCTCTTTCCCACCGCTTGTTATGCTACACTATAGATGCCAATGCGATGGCCCCTCCCCTCCTCTTTCTTTAGCCTTACCCCTCCTTTCGATCTCCTTCACCATTAAAATCCTGACTTACCTTTCTCGCCCCCTTGCTGTACCACTCTATATATGGCTGTGCTATGCTAGGAGCTGCTTGCACATACTTTGTACTCTGTCCTTACAGCTCTGCTGTAAGAAGGACAGAGTGGAAAAAGAGCGCGGACTCACAAGAAACGAAGGATATTGCGGAAGAGTAGAGACAGCAACCTTTTGTACTATAGTCGGTTACATCCTACGAATAAATATAAGCTCTGCCCACGAGGCCGCGCCGCGCTTGTTGATTATGCCTCCGCGCCGCAAAAGAAGTTGTTTCCAATGAATGACAATAATGTTCACCTACAAAGATTTCTTCGCAATAGTGCATTGCTATTTAATTAAAGAGACCAAAGCTAGGCAAAATAAGTTGTAGAGAAACGAGGTTTAGTGTCAGCATAACAATATATCTGTTGTATAAATCGAAACCCCGCTGCGGCCATCTCGCAGGGTACGAAGGAACGAGAATTTTATTGTCAAGACAATGAGGCTTCAGTCTGGCGTCTTTAAGTGGGCCTGGGCACCCACCGTGAACGCGGTTCCGAGACTTGCCTCGAAGTGGCTTCCTCGGCACGCTTGACGGCCCAGAGTTGTGCTGTCAGGTTCGAGCTGACCAGTGCGGTCTTCCAGCGCGAGCGGAGGCTGGCGGTGGAAGAAACGGATGAATCGGCACTGTTCGATTTGTCTATTAAGCCCTGACACTCCCACAACATGTGGCTAAGCGTGGCAACCTCGCCACACGAGCTGCATCTCTTTGTAGTGTAAATATCTGGATACATGGCGTGCATGAGTCTGGGGTTTCTGTACGAATCTGTTTGTAATTGTCTGTAGCGTACCGCTTGCGTCCTGTTTAGCCTATCGTGAGGTGATGGGTATACGCATCTCTGTAACTGGTAGTGTGTCGTGATATCGTGAAACGTGGTCATACGATCCTCCCACGCCCAGACGTTTGCCGTACCCCGCGGGGGCTCTTCTTCCTCCGATGATGCTTGGTGAGTGAGGCCTCGACCAACACGGTGAGCAGCTTCGTTCGGGGTGCTCAGTCCGGTGTGTGCCGGCATGCACAGTAAGTGACTTCGGTTATCGAAGTCTACCTCTCCTGGATGTACGGGATGTCGCTGTAGTATGTGGCGCGCCTCTTGCGAGATGCGCCCGTTCGCAAAATTGCGAATCGCTGTTTGCGAATCGCTGATAACGTAGGTGGCCTTGGTCTGTGTGAGGGCCAGTGCTATAGCCACTTCCTCTGCCGCTTCGGCGTGTGCTGTGTTCACGGTCACGCTCGTGGGGTATTTGCCTCGATGGCTGGTAACTGCCGCCACGAAACTCTTCCTGTCTGGATAACGGGCTGCATCTGTGAAAACCGCTTCCTTGTCGTTGGAGTAGCTATGGTTCATGTTGTGTGCCCTGGCTTTACGCCGTCCCGTGTGGTGTTGGGGGTGCATGTTGCGAGGCAATGGCGGAACGTATATTCGCTCGCATACTGCTCTTGGAATTTCGACCTTGATGCCATTCTGCGTGTGGTATGTTATGCCGAGCTTTTCGAGCACGTGTCGGCCTGGGCGGGTCTTGGATCGGCGCTCGAGCTGGGACCGTTGTTGCGCCTCCACCAGTTACTCGAGCGTGTTATGCAAGCCTAGTTCTAGGAGTTTGCTGGTGCTGACTCCAGGCGCAAGTCCCAACGCAAATTTGTACGTCTTGCATATGAGGGCGGTAACCTTGTCCTTTTCCGCAACCTTCCATTTGTGAAACGGTGCCGTGTACGTTATTTGAGAAATGACGAAGGCTTGTATGAGTCATATGACGCTGCCTTCGCGCATGCCCGCGTGTTTATTCGCGATGCCTCGGATGAGTTGCATCGGGCTGGTGTCTTTTGCCGTTATCCAGCGCAGTGCTTCACCATTGCCGCCGTTCTGCTCTATCATCATCCCCAGTACCCGGATCTTGTTTACCGTCGGGATGGGTGAGCCGTTTGGTGCTGTTAACTTGATTTCTTTTTTTTTTTTCCGAGGGGATGTAGCCGTTGGGTGGGTGCCCCTTTCTGACCGGTCTATATAGCAGCAATTCAGATTTTTCGGCCGAGCAGGTGAGTCCCGTGCCTATGAGGTAGTCTTCCACGCATTCTATTGTCTCCTGTAAGCGTTGCTCGATCGCTCCGTCACTGCCCGTTGTCGTCCAGATCGTAATATCATCCGCGTATAGCGTGTGGTGCAGTCCTTCGATTTGATGTAATCGTTCGGGTAACCCCAGCAGGACTAGATTGAAGAGCATCGGCGAGATCACCGAGCCCTGCGAGGTGCCCGAGCCCCCGATGTTGATTTGATCTGACACTAATTGTCCCACTCGCATGCGTGCGGTTCTTCCCGTTAGGAAGTCTCGGACGTAGTTGTACGTTCGCAGCCCGAGATTCAGCTTTTCTACCTGTCGCAATATGGCGTCGTGGCGAACGTTATCGAAGGCCTTCTTCAGGTCCAGTCCGAGGATAGCTCTCGTCGAGCGCCCAGGATTTTCTGTGATTTGATGTTTCAGTTGTAGAAGGGCGTCCTGCGTGGATTGATGTCTTCGGAATCCAATCATGGTGTGTGGTAATAGTTCGTTGTCTTCGAGGTAAAACGTGAGTCTAATGAGAAACGCATGCTCCATCAACTTGCCTACGCAGGACGTGAGGGAAAAAGGGCTCTGGTTCCCCAGCTGTAATTTCTTGCCGGGCTTCGGTATAAGTATGACCTGTGCTTCTTTCCATTGCTGGGGTAGCTTGCCACGCGCCCAACACTCGTGGATATATTTTGTGAGTTTTTCTATCGATCCGTAATCGAGATTGCGCAGTGCCCTGTTCGGTGTTCGATCTGGACCGTGGGCCGACTTTGTGTTGAGTTTGACGAGGGCTGCCTCAATTTCGTCAACAGAGAATCCCGCGTCCAGGGTGGTGTTGGTTTATCCCGTGTAATCCGGATGTACTTGCGGTGGTGTTTGGGATGTGTAACGGAGTTCCACCTCTCGTAGGAAATCTTGCTCCGTTCCCCCGAAAGCGCAGGGTACGAGGAAATTACGAAATGGCATAACGAAAAGCTTAACTGTAAGAATGCTCATACGCACGTATTGTAATCAGCGTGTGTAATCACATACCATCCATCTCAAACGCGACTACTGCACCTTTCTTTATAACTTGATTGCGGCGTTTGGACAAGAAAAAATTTCTGCGTTTAAGTTCGCCAAGAAAGACTATCATCTTGAAAATTGGTCGCGTATCTGCGCGATTCGCTGCAAATGTCGTCGAAAGGCGATAGGCTTCTGCCTGCCCTATTACATGAGCACTCCTCCTCCTCTATATTCAGTCGCCGCATATGGCTCATATCGTCGCATTTTCAGCGCTGCCCAAAAAGCACTAGCATTTTCAGCGCAGCGTAGCAAACACTACGGTCTTTAGAATTACGCATCCATACATTTTCTACTAAAGGAACACGCGACTTAACACTTACGTATTGATGTTGCGCCTCAGATATACGTAATATTTCCTTTTTGATTGATAATGTTCACAAGTATGAACTCCCGCATCAGTTCAAGATGCCTGGGCGTTCAGCAAGTGGTTAAGCTTTGGCTGGGTGGCTGAATCGCCTGACAGACAGACAGACAGACAGACAGACAGACAGAGAGACAGACCAAAATTTCTGTGTTTGTGTTCCCCAAGAAAGACTATCGTCTTTAAAAAAATTATGACGATGGCGGTGCTGAGAAGAAGCGCGTGTGGTGTACGGTTCCCGGAAAAACCTAGCAGACCACAGTTGCCTATAGTGCAATTTTGGACACTGTCAAATTCCGCCATTGATCAACAAAGATTGGCACAGAGGGCTGGTACGGCATCTCTGATTGGCTTAAAGAGTCACCATAACGACACTTGACAATATGGTAGAATTTGACAGTGCCCGGAATAGCACCCTAGCACAGCCCATAGCGTGCATCCGCGTATTCTCGTTCATTTAGCCGCTGCGCTTTGTTGTACGGTGCTTATCAACTCGGCGGTCGTACGCTCCCGCGTTCAGGTTAAAAAAAATCGGCGGCTGTACATCTCAAAGGCGATGCATTTGAGCAGGATATATTATGGTATAAAAACCCAAAACGCAGCTTTCTTGCTTCATTTCACTCCACAGTTGCTACTATTTTATATGTACAGGGTCGACCACATCTAAGCTGAACACCTCATTAGTATTCAAGACCTCATTGAAGCTGTTGTTTAATACATAATTCGGAAAATCATTACTGTGTTTGTCGACACCATGATTAGACGTTCTATAACGGGCATTGCACTCGTGAATTATAAGAAACGTTCTAGTTTTACCGGTTTGAATATTAATGAGGTGTTCAGCTTAGATGTGGTCGACCCTGTACAAGTGTCTATACATTGTAAACTGTGTGGGACTACGTAGGTGCTCACATTGTCTTATGGAACAGTGGGAACTTCAACTGTACTTCCAGAAGGTGGCCCTAAGAGATTACAATGGGCTCTAAGAAGGCCGTTCATCCACCTTCCGCGTCGACTTGCTGCGACTCCGGCTGACGCTGGTACGCATTTTCGCGCAGGCCTGGGGTACTACAAAGAAGCAAAATATTGCTGAACGAAACCAATATTCATCTGTTATGGAATGAAATGTCCTTCGGGGCGAGAAGTAATATGTATGGCGACGCCCCCACGTCCGACCAGATAGGCCTTGCCTCTCTGCGACGTCGCGGTCAAGTTGGACTGTCCAAAGTTGTGCTTCCAAATCCGGATTTCGTAGGGCACCTAGAAATTCCAAGCGCGTTGTGCCGCAGACATTGGGACAGCCCCGATACTCACCACTGGTCCACTCAAAATAAAGAGCAATAGGCGACATCAATGAGAAAGAGCAAAAATAGAGAAAGATGCACGTCATTTGGTCCGCCCTCAGTGACGTCTCTCTTTAATAAGATGATTAAGGAACACGGATTTTGGTGAACCGTCACGATAAACGCAGTGTTAAACACCGGTGTCGCACGTTTAAGCTTTGGTGGTTAACCCTAAGTACGGAGTGCTTTGGCGGCTTGTTTATGTTCCTTTCTTCTCTTCAGCTGCGATTGTGAGCACAATAAGTAGCGGCGCTTCGAAATAATCTTCATGACGAGGACTACTACTATCGACGACCTGCCGGTGATTGATACGAGTGGCGTCTTTATTTACTTATTTATTTATTTATTTGTCCATGTATTTATGTCTGGTCAGTGTAAATCCCTCACTTACGATTTGCATCATAAGAGCAATGCGTCGGGCTATCTGTATACGATATGGCTGCCGGTACTTAATGATACGGACAAGCAGTATGTCCTTGCAATATATGTGTTTTCTTTCCAGTGACTGCATATAGCGTTCCGGTTGCACGGTGGTCAAGCATGCCGTGTGAACGATCCAGTCTTAACGCGATAGTGTTAAGAGATCGCTTCACGAAAATTCCGGTGTCGGTGTGGGGTTCGCGAGCAAAAACTCGCCCTTGTCCTTGAGCCAAAATTTGAGATAGATGCAAATAAACAAATGAGCCACGTGGGAATTGAACTCTGGCCTTCTGCGTAAAAAGCAGCTGTTCTACCCCAGAGCCACGACAGAGCTTCAAACTGCTTCGGAAAACACACTAGATGAATTTCATACAGTGCGAGGAATCGCCTTAACGAACGCAATATTACATCGAAGATCCATTGAATTGCTCCAAACGTGAAAACATTATGTGTGCAAAGTAGCTGGTTTAAAGGCCCAACTTTACATATCGCTAAGGCACAATAATCAACATTATCAGCTACATCATAAAGTCAGTTTCACTGCAAGGGCGAAGCAATGAATGCGATATCAACTAATTGTAGTGCTACACAAAGTGAGGCTGGCAGCTAACTGTTTTGTATCCGATCTCGCGTAACTACAAAACGCTGGTCTAAGAGAATACGGCCGCTCCAGGGAGCGATGAGCTCCGCATAGTCACTTCGCGTTGAGAGCGCAGCACGTCGCCCACTGCGATGGCTTTTGATATAGCGCGCGCGTTTGGGATTCGCTCGCTGGATTTCAAGCAAGACGGACGTGCCGGCCGCGATGTCCTGGATTACTACTCGTACCTCTCGCTGACCGGCGCCCCGTGACGGACTCCTCGCCCGCTATGCCGTGCGCCGCTCATCGTCGGGACCTTCTCCGTTTCGTCGATGTGTGCACTGTGCCTCTAGCTGTGTTTCGCGGACCCGTCCCTGAACTCCCGTGACCGTTTCCCAATCTTTCCTGTCCTCTTTTCTCTTCGTTGGATGGATGTGCTCCTCTCACTTTTCTCTCTATTTTCCTACTATCCTTTTATTCCCTCCTTACCCCCACCCCTACAAGGCACTGCGCCGTGTTGCCTATAGGCAGACAGAAATTAGGTGCCTTTTTCCTTTTCTGATTAACCACTGAAGAAGAAGAAGCGCGCGCGCCAGCGATTGCGACCGCGCCCTTAGATTCAAAGTTCAAAGTCGCTCTTCGCGTGACGCGACACTCCCCCCCCCCCTCGCGTCTATTAAGGCTCGTTAAAGAAGGCCGAGCGTTTCCTCTCTGCTTCGACGGCAGGCCTCCCCCGAGCGGGGTGATGTTATCGCATGCACCCTCCGCGCGATTGGCGGGCATGTTTGAACTCTGCTTCGGCCGCGTTCATCTCCCCCGCTTGAGCGCTTTTACCCGCAGTAGAACATACAATGCGCGGGGGGATCTTATCAATTTGGACTTCATACCGGAAGGACATGACGGCGACGGCTACGGCGGCGGCAAAAACCCGTGGAAACTGTCCATATAATTGCTATCGCAAAAAAAGTCAGCAGCACCGCAGGTGAACGTGTTGCTAGAATTATGACGGAGTCGGCGCTTCGCAAACACATTCTAAGATAGCTTGAAACGGGCTATCCTACGCTCACAATATTTTCTTTCCTTGCTGCATTGTTGACGTGTCCACCGGAAGGCGATGCGAAAGGGGTCCGATTAGCCTATCGCGTTTTACGCTTGAAGCTTAAGCATCCTCCGTGTTTTCTCAGCGGCAGGAGCATTCAGTTCACTTTGGATGCCGGCGTCCCAATTCTGAACGTAGCCTAAGAACAATCCATCTCCCAGAAATAAACAAACACCGTGAACGCAAGGTAAACACATAAATGATTTATTTCTTTTTTGAGCAATCAATTCTGAGAAACTATCCAGCGGCATCAGTGCCTTTCACGCACAACCAGAACAGGCGGCCTCCACGTTCTCTTAAAAGGGCAGGTTGACGGCAACGGATTGGCAGTCGAAGTTGTCTTTAGCACTGGTGTAGCTATTCCGCAAGAAATCCATCACTTTGCGCATGTTCAGCAGCCGGTTATAACTGCCGCCAAAAATATCGAAACCCAGTCGTGGGCATTTGGCACCCTGGTCAAAGTCGGCGTCGTAGGCAGCCAGGGCAAAGTTCAGCTTCAGGTTAAAAACCTTGCCTTCACATGCCTGTAAAAAAAAGGAAAATGGGGGAGTACTTAACGTATTGCAAAAAACAACATTGCTTCCTTTGCCTGATCATAAACTTTGTGTTAGGTCCTGCTGTTCTACTCAAGGCTCTCCTACATGTCGAAAATGGATGTCGAACGCAAAATGAGGTGCTTCTAACGGGCACAAAACGCCTTGTTCACTTATGCAACAAACGTCATCTGTGAGATGTCTCTTTCAGTACACCCGAACATAGGGCAAACCGGCCGCTTTACCAATTACAGGCTCCGGCAACGTGCTTGCAACCTAATGAGTGATCGCGATGGTTTATTGGCCGCGCACTGCAGCACGTGTGGTTTCAAACCGCTTTTGCATCCATGAACTGTGATAAGCGGTTTGAAACCACCGAGCCGCTTTTGCATGACAGCTTTATGATAAGAAAAAACAAATAAACTAACAAAAGAATTAGTGAGGCAGAGAGCATTTGTAGGTTAGAGCCTGACTGCGTCAGTACTCCCTCCCTCGGGCTGTGCGAAAAGAATTAAATTTCCTGATACTAAGATGTTCGCGCACGGCAGGTGTCTGCTTTTGGAATGGTTTTGTTTGCTTTTTAGAATTGGAAAATGTATATCTCTATGCTATTCGATATAAATTTTCTTGAATGCTAGCGGTCGTCTTCGTACGTTTTTTTGTCCTGCGCTAAATGTTTGCGCTGTGCGAACCATTATATCAGAAACATCGCCTAGAAGGACTTGGGATACGTGACAAAATGACGTTGCCTTCGAAGAAAAAAGTTATAGTGACGTTCAAGTGCGAAGACGGCAGCGGTGTACAATCAAATGTGTCCTATGTATTCCCTCTTGCATTGCCCGTAGAATGTCTCTTTAGGTGAACCGGGATGGCTTTGTCATCCGCATTGTGTGGAGGTAGTTCACGGGACATGGTATCATTCCAACAGGAAAGTTCGCCAGCAGCCTCCGACTGCCGTATTGGCCGCAACAACAGAGAAGCCGCCGAATTTATATAAACGGTATATGGATGTATAACATCTGTTTCGCGATCGAGGTGAGCTTGGGCATGTGAAGTGAATCTGGCGGACAGGTGTATCCATGAGAAATTGAGATAATCGGACCTGGCCTTTCCGATGGGAGCCACGGCAGGTGCTGCAAACGCTAAAAGTTGTTACGTCAGCCTCGAAAAGTTCCCGGTCAAGCACGGGAACCCATGCCTCGTTGACGGAAACGATATCTTGGAGATGCCATAGACAATCACAATAGGAATGAGCCAATGTCGCTGTAGGATACCACAGCGCAGATGCAGGGTTGGTCATCCCCACTACCACCAGGGTGGACTATGGGCGAAATTACGAAGAGGTGAAGACGGTCTGTTTACCTTCACTGACGGTTGCGATGGCAGCCATTCGCTTAGGGCTTTGCCCAAGTTCACGGAGGCACGCGTTTGTATTTTGGTTGGTATGGTGCTGACAAGGCAAAGACTGACAAGGCGGAAATGTTCGGTGTCATCGTGTGATATGTGTATGCATTTGCCTGACGGTCAAAACTCCACGCTAGAAATTTAATTAGTACGCGATTGTTTTCTCAGCGGACCGACGTTGTTGCTCAAGGCTCACAACCACCTTCTGCGCGGGGCTTCAGCTTCTTAATGCTTCTCCTATTTGTCTTTAGAAGGTCTTACTTTGCACAGACAATTCACGACGCCGATTTCACATATGGGGCACGTACGCTTGGGAGTGTAAACAAAGTGGCAAAAGGAACATGAACAAGGATGAAACCTGCATTCAAGGTATTTTACTCCCGCAATGTACACCCCGACGTCGCGTGGTAGCAAGACAAACCGCATCGTGGCAAATGTTGAATCCACTCTTCGGCGTACTGCGTAAGCGCTCTGATGTCTCCAACACGTGGCCACCAACGCAGCAACTACAGAGAGCACCCTTGCCTGCCATATCAGTTGCCTTCAGCACAAACGGCAACATCACTTTACAGTATCCCTCCGAAACAATACCTTAGCCAAAAGAAATGCTTTCGTGCTCTCGTTCTAGAGCTTTGGCATCGTCTGTCATTTTCTTTAACAGCGGAGCTCTTTTAGCATGGCAAAATTCCGGGGTCATGCGCACAAAACTAGGCGGTTATGCGTCACGGAAAGCAGATTGGTGCCCAGGTGCTGCTAGCATAGCACAGCCATGAATTGCATGGCATAGCAAAGGCGTGGAAAAGTAAAGTGAGGGTGATGATAATTAATGCGGTGGTGAGGAGGAAGGAAAGGAAGAGAGTGCGAAGCATTGCATAGCCTTTTAGAGTACACGTTCATTTTTACAGCGCCGAAAGGATGGGACAAAAAATGTGCGCCAACCTTTTGCCCGTCCTTTCTTGCGCTGTAAAAATGATTGCACACCAACTAGCCTCCATCTCGGCGCTTGTATCGTATAGTTTAGGAACGAGGTGGGAAATGGAAGTGAAGCGGAATGGTGAAGCTAGGGTGACGAGCAAGGAAAGGAGGAGGGAGAGAATAAAGCATAGCATTACCTTGTAGAGTACAGTACAGATAAGGCGTAGAAAAGGGAATTAAGGGTGGGCAGAAATGGTGCGAGAGTTAGGTGAAGCGAAAAAAGTGGAGAGGGTAACGCATAGCATGGCCATGTATCCTATAATATAGCAATGCGTGGTAAATACAGATGAGGGTGGTGAGGAGTGATGTGAGGGTGAAGAGAACGGAAAGGAGCAGGGGAGAATGTAAAGCATAATAAAGCCATGTATACTATAGAACAGCAAGGGCTGGGGAATGCCGGCTCCGTGGTTTCCTGTGTCTTCACACCACTACTGCTTAGGTGGCCCAACCCAAATTTTTCTCCTAATATCAACTAGGTTATCGGATAGTCCTGGTGGCAGTCACATCTGACAGGAATATGTATGTAGATATATATGAATATGTCAAAGCAACCCTTGCACTCGCCGTGGTTAATATTCTGCTTTAAAAAATTGAAGCAAACACACAAAGGTAAGTTTGCGTACTCACCAGTTGCGCGACGGTGATCTCGGTCAAGTAGGTCATTGCCTTCTTCTGGTCAATGTTATGGGCCAATACAGGCAGAGACTTTTGCGGAATCCAGTTACCTTGCGTTTGCTTGCACAGCTATAGAAAGTGAGTAGACATTCATTGGAACGTATACAGAAAAACGTCTCCTGGACAGATTCTGAGGTTTTTTCGTAAAAACGTTTAAACTACCCATAAAAGCCAGAAATAGCCCAAAACAATCAATAGCATGCAAATATCTAGTTCAATAAATTTTAGCCATCTCATATTATTCGATTTTGAGCAATTCGCAACCAAAGTTGGCCAGAACAGCCCAGCTGGAAAGTATTGCACTCCACTTCTTCATAACTGTTAGTTTACGCTGCTTCGAAGAAACGTGTGGCAGCGAAACCGATTGCGGATCTCTTCCTTTCATTCATAAGGCAACAAAATATAAAATTTTGAGGTAAATTGAAGAAGTCGACAGCCCGTTTCTTCTTCGATCTTACATGGAACCTCCCAACAACGACGTTATCGTGAACGCATTCAAGAGGCTGGGCTGCTAGGCGGCTTGGAAAAAGCATTGGCCGCGTCATCCTTTATTCAAAATTATATTCTGCAAGAGAATATATGCCGAAATATCTTCCAAAGCAGTTACAAACGCACAGCAGTAAGGAGCACAGATCAACATCACAATTCACTGTTCTTAGCGTCGCTGTAACAACAGTGTCTCATTCAGCGTTGTGCAGACAACCTATCCTACATTCCTTAACGCCCCGTGAAACCACAAGAGGCTATAGGCACCTCAATATGTAGACATACGGGTCGCATATTTCTTGCAAAGTGACGGTCAATCCGAATTAACGCGGATGACGTCATTGGCATGGCCGCTGTTACTATACGAAATGTCATTGATATCATCACTATTATCATCGTCAGCATCATCAACCTGACTGCGCCAACTGGAGAGCAAAGGTCATCCCATCATTCTCCAATTAATCCGGTCCTGTACATGCTGCGGTCACGGTTGCCAGGTGGAAAATACGAAAAATATCAAGACAATCGGACAAACAAGCCAAAAAGTGGCCAGCATGAGCCAAGGGCAGTAAAAGTAGCCAAAAGCAGCCATGCGGGTGAAAAAAACTTGCCACGTGTATATTTCAATGGCTAACTTTAAGAGTTTTATTTTCCTTTAACGGAAGTGTAAATAAGCACAGCATGAACGCTTGAAAATCGTAATCGTTGAGATTAGAGCATAAACTGTTGACTTTACCACTCACTTCGTGCAGGATGACGAAGTCCCTTCAAGTGTATTGCGTGATTTTTCATGAAAGGAGTAAAACTACCGGCATTGAGGTGACAATAAGGATTGACATTGCTCAAATGCTGGAGATGCAGCATAAATTATAGTCGCTTTCGCTGTCGTTTCTCGCATGATGACGGAGTCCTAGCACGTAATATTTTCGAGCTGGACTGCTTACCTCACTCTAAGAAACAACTCAGACAGTTCATCGGATATCAGATTTCGGATGTCGTTGGTTGCAGAGCTTCTGCGATTCGGAGCGCTTTCGATTATCCTGTTGAACTTAAAATTACCGTTTAAAGTCGCTGTTGGCAATACACCATCTCCAAATTTAGGCGCCGTGCAACAGTTTTCCTTCCGTGTCGCAGCCATGTGTCTTTTAGTTTGTATCAGGCAAGCGCGAAATTCAATTTCGTGAGCAGGACACGCGACATAGCCATGTTTTACACCACTAACTCGAACGCCAATGGAGGCAACCTCACAAGATATTCATACTTTGGTTAAAATCGACGGAACAAGAAACCAGCCACAAGCTAGTCAAATAGGCAAGGCTTTTTTTTTTTGCCACCCACGGCCTAAAAAAGCTGCCAATCCCAAAAACTCTGGCCGCGGTCCCTTATCCACGCAATCTTCCTAATCGTATAGTCACGCCTAGCTTCCGGCCTTTCCCTCGCTCATTTGCCCTCTCTTGGAATCCAGTCAGTTACATTTAATGACTGGGAAAAATAGACAACCACCCCTTTGAAACGTAAGCCACAAGGAAATGCATGCACATTTCCCAGAAAAGAAGCTTTTCAATTGCCAGGAGATTATGGGTAGTCCATAGCATTCTACTGCCACATTAATTACGGGAGAAGGTCGCGCCGCCGACATCCCATAACGCTCCAGATGAATATGATGCGCAGCGGTTGCTCATTCCATTTCGCCTTGCAGCCGGTAACGAGAATGATGTCCTTTGGAGGTCTTTTGAATAAAACGGTGAGAATTAGACTGGAATGGCGCAATGATATTTACTGGCGAAAATTTATTACAGCGTCTGTTTCAGCCACAACAGAGCCATAAATAGGTCAATGTAGATGGACAGCGCAGTGGTATCATTATCATCATCATCATCATTTATTTACCCTTAAGGGCCCCTCATGGGGCATTACATAAGGGGGGGGGGGTAACAATAGGTAACCACGGGTCACAAGGTCACATGACATAAATACTGTTGGAAAAACAAGAAAAAAATACAGTAAGGGGGAAAAAGCAAGAAAAATAATAAAAACATAACATGAAAATGGGAAGGCAGGTATAAACGCGCAAAGAACAGGGCTACTACTCGTCCTCCTGACAGTGGTGCTGTAACAATAAATCTTTAAATTTCACACAGTTTACCTCACTAACAATACCGTCAGGAAGTACATTCCAATCCGATATGGCAGTCGGTAGAAATGATTTGTTGAAGGCGTTAGTTGAACCATGAATGCGTTGAACACTGTGACAATTAAACAGACGTCGTGATGATCTCATGGGCGGCAGGATTAGGCTCTCGCGTAAATACAACCGCAGACATAGACTACATTGCCCAGAACTGCCAGCGGTCTGACAGCTGACATTTTTCTTTTTTTTTAAGAAAAACGCTGACTGAGAAGGAAGCAGTGCCAAATATATATTCCAAGTTCCACTTGTGCGTTTAGCTACATAATAATGTCGTTGCAACTGCAATTAACGAGAATTATGCCGCTCAGTCGTGCGCTTCAGCTCCAAGGTTCCTCATTCCCTGTATGCCAGAATCTAGTTTTCCAGCCTATTTTGAGCATTATGCGAGAACTTCCCGTATATGAATAACAAGACCTTCAATGGCTTCTACAATAAAGCAGTAACTGTGCAATAGTGTAGTTCTGCTTTATGCGGTGTTTTCGTGATTTCATTAATAAACAAGGACATACATAAATTAAATGGCACTCACATTGTGCGGGTCGTCGTAGTACGGCTTCGAGTGATCTTCGCATGGTTTGAACAACTGAAATTCGTTCGGGTTTGGCGACGACGGATTGGCGAACTTCGGGGCGTAGTAGACTCCTTTGAGACTAAAAGAAATGGCAAGGGGAATCGAGAGACCCATCTTGTCCACTTCCCGTAGTATCGCCAAGCTTTCGTTCTGTAAGCATCCACAAAAGAGAAAGAGGCCCTCAGGTAATCTCAGGCATGTTGACGTCACCAGAGTGTGGGCAAAAATGTAATATGTGTGAGCAATAGTAGTTTTTTGGCTTGTACAGCATTCCGGTATACGCAAAGGCGTTCATGGAACACCGGGCAGCTGGACGAAGGTATCGCCATCTTGTGACGCTTCATGCAAGCGCAATTACCTACATGCTTGTTTTTTTATTATAGTATTCATGAGGGGAAAAATATTGTAAATGCAACTGATTCGGATTTAGAAATGTATAACTGAAGATAAGTAGAATACATAAGGTTTCTCCAGTAATAATTCAAGGGTTGCCTGCTTGACAACGGTCGTGCTATGCCTCGGGCCCCTATACCCCAATTCACTATACCTGGTCCACATCGGCTCCGTTATGCTGCGTTGCATTACGGCAACCCGGCATTGGCGGATAAACTAAAGCTCTTAATTGAGCACTGTCCAACACTAACTTCGTTTGCAGTATATTTACAAGAATATGCCTGTCGAAAAACCGGTAAATCTGTATTGTATTTTCCTAAGGACTACACAGCTTCCAATGTTGTACCTGAAGAATATCCAGTGTATTTTGTTGTTGTTTTTTGTGATGCATGAAAGGGCAGCTCACAATTCAGAAACACAAATTCTACTGCCTGTGCAACATCGTTCTCCAACCAGTCTACGAACACGTAACAGGCACGGTTGCGCTATACGTAAAAAGTCACGAATTAGCGCACTGCAAAGCGCGTAGATGATCTCGTTTTTGTTATCGCTGCCATTTTATTATCGAGAGAGTGATATAAAGAGCGGGTGTCACAAAATGCGTATCACGTAACTACTCGGTCGTGTAATGCTTCCAACGGATTACAAAGGGCTCAGCCATAATTCTTCATTGTCATCAGTCGCCGCATCAACAAAATGCACATAATACCTTGCAAATGATTAGCAGGTACCTCGCCTCTTCGCAGAATGCACTTCGCATAGTGTACTTGTATTGTACTTGCAAGTGTACTTGTATTAGTAGTAATATGGCGCAGTGGGTTCCTTGCATGTTTACTTGCATTAGTAGCCCCAAGAGAGTTTACAACGGGCTCTAGAAATGCCGCTCTTTTAGCTTTCGCTTAGACTGTGCTCCGTTGTCCGCGCAGGCCTGGCGTGTTTTATTATTGCTGCGCTTTTATTATGGAGTCTAAGCAGCAACTCTTCCTTCTTGCACTCCTTCCTGACTTACCGCTACCTAAAATAACTTCTCTCCAGCGCAGCAGTGTCTAGCTCATTCTCGGTAGCTTGAAACCGACGAAAAGGCGATCATCCTGCCTAGTTCTTCGCGAAGTTGTCATCTCTTCGCACTCAATTTCCCAAGTGAATGAATGATAAAAAAATTACAGGGTGGGTTCACATAAGAACGTCAGTGCATGTCCGTGGACCCCCTTTTATATCGCTGAAAAAAATATATTTGGCTGTCCGTGTCCCCAGAGTCACAGACTATCCTTAGTGTTGCGAAAGAAATTCTGCCTTTGTCGAACCAATTCAGAAGTCTCCACTCAGCAGAACCGCTATTTGCGAATCGAGAGAAAAATGGATGTTCACAAGGTCCTACAAAATAGCTGTTGTAGCTCCGTGTTTCAAAATTGTTCTTGGCATACTATGAGCAACGTGTGTTTAAAAAATGTTGTCTCGCAGAATTGTTTTGTTGCCCATAGTTTATGAAAAAAATCGAAAATACGGCACATTGCTCAATAATGCTCTAGTTTCAGATTTTCTTGCTTCGCGTCTATAAATTTCAGAATTTCCAAAATTGTCCACAGTGTTGCCATAAATTGTTTTAACACTTGTGTGAAATGTGATGGCCGAGAATGATGTCAAACGCAAACCAAAAATGCATGAGTGAAGGCATGTCTCTAAAACTGCAATAATTTGAATGCAATTAAAAACCATCTTTTTATTTTCTTTAAGCTCCCCAGAAGTAATGTATAGTGTGTGCTGAAATTTAATCCGTAAAAGCATGTTGTAATATTTTTGTGAGATGGGAGTTACAAAGAGGCCAGTGAGTCCAAATTGACATTTTCGTGAAACCACTTAAATGACCGAGCATGCAGCTTCAATTGCCATTCTCGTGATTTTTAGGTCTTAAGTATATTCTCTCGTGTTCACGAAACATCAGATTGACAGCAAAAAAATGAAGAGTTGCTTTAAAGTGCAAATTTGTCCATACGTGCGTTTGTACGCGTCGTAGTATCGTTCCTGGCGAAAGCAATTATCGGGAAGAGTTCGCCTACACACACACTCCTGTCGTGTTTTCGCATGCAACAAACCGTTTCTTCTGCCCTAATGCACACAGGACGTGAGGCAGGCATTGAACGAAGACTAGGTCCGCGCAGAAAATGTCATGGAGGTGGCACACACGATTTACGCGCTCTTGCCCCTCCCGTAGGACTTCCGACAATGACGTTTCCACTTCACCGCCATCTTCAGAGGAGAAGTTTCTGTTGACTAAACGACTACGTATAGCAGCTCGGCAGCATTTCACTCAGGAACAACATTTTTGACAGAGAGCGACTCATCTTTACAATTTACGCCGATCTATTTGAAGTGGCTGAAGCCGATTCCAGGACGGAGAGAGTTTCTTCTGGCACGAATCTTATGAACATTGCGTTATTCAAATATCTGATACTGCGAAAGTTCCGCTTATGACTGCTCGTGACAAAAATCGTGACAATGGCAAGTTTAGCTACATGCTCGCTCATTTAAGTGGTTGCGTGTGAACGTCTATCTTGACACTTTGGCGGCTCTGCACATCCCACTTCACAAAGTTATGCAACATGATTTTACAGATTAAATTAGAGTACGAACTGTGCTTTACTTTTGGGGATTTTTAACAAAGATCGAAGATGGCTTTTCTTTACTGCATTTCAAATTATTGCAGTTTTAGGCACATGTCTTCACTTACGCAATTTTGTTTTGCGTGGACACCATTCTCGGCAATCATATTTAACACAATTGTTAAAACAATTTGTGGCAGCGCTCTGGGAAATTTTGCAAATTCTGAGTATTGTAGACGCGAATGAATAAAAACTGAAATTAGAGCATTTTGAGCAATGTGCCGTATTTGCGGTTTTGTTTCATAAAATGTGGCAACAACACTGGTATATAACAAGAGTTTCGAAACAAACGTTACTCACAGTATGCCAAGAAAAATTTGGAGACTCACAGTTACAATAGTTATATTGTAGGACCTCGTCAAAATCCCCTTTTGGCCCAATATGCAAAAAAAAGAAACGGTTCTGCTGAGTAGAGACTTCCGAATTTGTTCGAATAAGGCAAACCCTTTTTTCGCGAACCCAAGAATGCTTTCCAGGGCCTCGGTACTCGGACAACCAAATATATTTTTTTCAGCGAAATTGAAGGGGGTCCGCGGACATGCACCGGCGTTCTTATCCAAACACACCCTTCTGCAGTTCTACTTAGTGTGGTACCTGCAGAAGCAGTGGAGCTGCGGTTCTCCTGTGTTTCTGTTGCGCGATTATCTGTGATGGTATGTGATTTTGTGTCGATGTCCTTTGTTACGTTTTTTGTTAGTCAAGATGCACTGGAAATGACTTGTGGCAGCCCCTGCTCATCCACTCCTGCTCCAGGGAATTTATGCCGTGTTAAAGGGGTACTGACACAAAATTTCGCGGCCGAGATAGCCGGCTGGATCGATTCCCGTGTACGTGCGTGTACCATCTGCAAAATATCGGCAGTGAATAAAGCTTGGAAGGTATTTTATATGAATTTTGAAGTTCGCGAGCGCGATCCAGCATTATAGGCCGCACCTAGTGCATTGACACC
The DNA here is from genome assembly GCF_013339695.2 of Rhipicephalus sanguineus. Taxonomy (NCBI): domain Eukaryota; kingdom Metazoa; phylum Arthropoda; class Arachnida; order Ixodida; family Ixodidae; genus Rhipicephalus; species Rhipicephalus sanguineus. Next base: position 115,651,987 of record NC_051183.1, read on the forward strand.
CTCGGAGGTGACCCGAGGTGACCCCCCTACTTCCCCTACGTAACCGTTGCAGCCGGTACAAGTTACGATGACGTCGTAGCCGCCATTTCTGTTTTGACGCGCTTCCCGACGAATCGCTCCTCGCCAGCGGGTCAAACATGAAGTGATTCGCTACGTCGAAAATTCCTTCGATCCCCGCCGCAAGAAAATCGTCACCATCAGACGACGATGAGCCCGACGACGACAGACCGCGCGGAAATGCGTCGCTGTTCTGTGTGCTCACGTGACCGAGCGTTTCACTCGCTAGGTGGTGATAGTTGCACCCGGCGGCTTGCCGTTTTTGGAGCTCTGTCAAACCGAAACTGAGGCTGTGTCGGTAATGAGGAGCTTGTAATTAATTATCTGTCGCGCGCTGCAGCAAACGATGTGCCGTGTTACGACTAACAGGCCCTCAGCAACACATTGCAGCAAAAAAACGCGGGGCGAACATTTTTGTGTCAGGACTCCTTTAACGCTCGAGCCGCCCTACCTCGTTTCACAGCGGCGACCACTTCGTCTGTTTTCGAGGTGTTTACTCTATCTATGCTGGAATCTGGAAACCGTCATCTGTGGGACAACTTTAGGCCTCACGCTCGAGCTACACTTCCTAGTTTCATTTTACTGCAACAGCTTCGTCCGCTAGAAAGGCAGTTACGCTATCTATGGGTGTATCTGGAAACCAGTTTTGCGGAACGACTTGAGGCTCTATTGGCTCTCGAGCCACCATTCCTCATATCTCTGTGTGGCTATCACTTTCTCTATTACCGAGGCAGAAACGCCATCTATGTTTGTATCTGGAACCGGAGCGTGACAAGCGACCTGGACACACATTTTTGGTCAGGCCCAGCCTTAGAAGAGCTCCGTGGTCAAACAAGTTAAATTAATGAAATATTCGGTTACGGAGGCAACTCTACGAGGCCACTTCGGGTAGAGCGTGCCTTCACTATAGTTCTTGGTGTGCGCTAACACGTACCACGGTGTGTCCGTAAGTGTAGTCTCTCCCACGTACGAGGTGTTCAGGAAGAACCCCCATGGCCACAGGAAATATGCGGCAATCTGTGAAAGTCCTCACCGGATAGGAAAGGTGGGAAATGGCGATAAACATGGACGGTGTGAACACTGTCCTGAAAGGAAGAAAGTTTGAAATACAGCAAATAAATTTTCCTCAACGGCAAATAAAAAATATGAGTGCCCACAAACAAATTGACACGGCGCGTATTCGGTTATGATCCGCAGTTTCTGCAGTGTACATGCAGCATGTGCTCATACGAACCTTCGTCATACGTCATACTTCATGTAACCCGAGACGCTGGCGTTGTAAAGTTTTTTTGTCATTTGGCTACCTAATTGCTGTAGGTCAGCGCCTTGGATTTCAAATGACCAACTTAGGTAGTTTCAGGCTATGCACGTTAAAAGTGAAAGTACCTTGACTACAGCTGTTGTATTTATAGGTTGTGTTGCTAGATTTGCTAAGCCGAGAATTGGCAGAACTTGAGTGCTAGAGGGACAATTACCTCGTTGACTCTAGTTAAGGTGAACATCCTATGATTACATGTCCTCCATGAGAAATAGAACAGCATCCTTTGGGGCTAATTGCAATTTAATTTCAAGGTCACAGAAGTTGTGTGTTAATTCCATGCAATGCAAACCATGAGTTGTTCCGCACGTGTACGTCCTTTAATCCTCAAATTATGAGAACAAACAGGAATAACTAAGGAAAGCTTTCCTTAAATAATTAAAGTTTTTCACTTGAGGTAATCTGTCATGTCTTCATTTTCATGCACATAGGACGTATTCTCATGTCACTATTGCTGTAGTCTATACCCTCGAGATTGACTTCACTCAAAAGTGTGGTTTGATTTCACGAAAGAAACCAACAGCTAGAACTAAATGTTTATATCACTTCTTTACTAGACAACTTTAAAGTAACATTCGCCTAGACTTATCAAGTAAAGTAAATGTGCAAATCTGTCGCAGCTAAATTCGCGAGGAATATATCTCACTAAAATAAATCAACATCACACAAGTCTAATTAGGTAATGAGTTCGTAATACGTTACGAGTTTTAAATGCGAAGCGTTTCTTAGGGAACCAAAGAGACTATGACATTTTCATTTAGGTATCCAGCCGCATACGTCTGGTCGCTCTCGTGGTCGTCTTCCGAGCTTATTGTATGCCAGAATTCGCGCACGAAGATGTGAGTGTATAAATAATACGATTCACGTGTTACGATTTGAATAACAAGACTTGCGCGTCGTGTACGTCATGGAGCTCTGTCCACCAGTAGCGTGTGGCACAAACCCGAATAACAAAGCCCGTGGTGACGGGTGTGCGCCACAGGTGATCCAAAGTCTATATCAGGCATGGTGAGAAAAAACATCGAAAATTTCAACGCGAGAGCGTTAACTATTTGTGCCGCAGAAAATCTGGCGTCGACGACGATGTCGGTGAGGAAACAATTTTCGCGAATTCAAAGGATAAAAAACAACATGGCTGATCTCTCCGTCATAAGAATCGGTATAACACGAAAGTTAATCTTCACAGAAGTATTTGATTGTTGTAGCATCAAAAAGGGTGACTCCTCGATGCTACCACGGCTCGCGTTAATCGCTGACATCGAGAAGCTTTAACTGCGTCGTCGCCGAATCGCTTTTTATCGGCGCTCGTTAGTGTCGTGACGCAGTATTATGAAACGCACAGCGCAATTATACTACCAGGACACAGAATGGGAACACACGACAGCGACGACTTACTACAATTTATTAGAGCACTTTTTTCGTCACATATATGCCGGGAACCAGCCATTTCATTGCGCATGTCTAAAGCAGACAAACGCTTCTCATTATCTTGGAAATTCATCTTGGAGTTTCATAACGCTTCAAGAGCAAGCCCAAGTTTGCTTTATTTTATTGACGCAACTTCACTTCACCGCTCATTGTAATGGCGCAGTACATCACTTCACCGCTCAAAGATGGCGGCACCGCCCCGCCCCACCTTGGCCCGCCAACAGAAGGCACCGTGCAAGAGAGAAGGTGTCAGAGATATAAGGCGCGTTTTGGAGCCTCGTGCACCTGCGCCGGTAGCTGGTGGGTAGAGCGCCGGGCGCATATCTTCGCGGACCGAGAGGTGTGGGTTTCCACTCCCGGCGGCGGAACTTTTTTTTTCTAGCTTTTTTTCCTCATTCGTTAGTGTGCATTTTATCAACATCATATCCGTCACGGAAATACGTCGGCGAAGTCATGGTGAGCCCCGGCATAAAACACATTCACGTTAGGATCAGCATTAGAGCCGGAATCGAATCTAGGCATTCTACGTGGAGGTCGAGTTTTCTACCACAGAGCCACGCTCGTTCTTGAACGTGCTTTTGTAAACGACCTTATGCCACCCTCATGTCGGCCTAACGTCAATTGTATTTGCAGTGCTGGCTATCTAATATGATAACAATGTAATAAACACTAAATATGTACTCGTATCAGTCAGCAAACTATAATGAAGCGTTGCTCAACCCCGCAGGAATAGTTCCACGAACGATACGTATGATCTTATGCACATCACCGCACAGTAAAGATCACTTCCATTTCATTAAATTAACATGTGCGCTCTAAAGTGACTGTTGATGTTACGTCGGATTACCCTTTAAGCGCTAGCGTAGTCGACGTGGCTGGTATAACCACAATATGCACACGACTGAGCACGTTGACGCACCTCGTAACGCTTGGCTCTTAACCAAAAAATCCAGCATAGCCTGCTACTCGCTGACTGCTTCGCATGAAACAGATTCCCACAATGCGTGAGATCTGCCGGAATATGTATACCACTGCATGTTTCCTATACTTTTGACCAGTACTGGGTAGTATCGAAGATATATGTATCTTAGATACTACCTTAGATACTCTTTGGGTATTTTGTTTGTATCGCGATGCTTCTGGCAAAACTAGTATCTGTCTCTGTATTTCTGATACATTCAATAATGTGTCATGTATCTTAAGATACAAGATACTCCTATAGAAACACCTCTGTGCGAAACAAAACTCAGAGGGTCCCTTATCCAATGACCTAAGACTTCTCGAAGGCGAAAGTCATCTTTTTCTTCTCAGTCTATGTATTAATCCTCCCCGCTACCATTCGAAAGCTTTCTGCACTTAACGTGGTTTTGCACTGCCTCCAAGATCGGAGGCACCTCTCCTCGTTTTACTCTGCCTTCGTGATCGGCCCACCTTTGACCAAGCTACACTGTAATGTGATGAAGTCACCATGTGACTTCACAGGGACGTCATGACGTCATCACGTGGTGATTTTTGCTTGCCTCTTGTTGTGTCTGACGCCGCGGGACGCCGACGGTTAATTTCCGCGTTTGATGAAGCATCAAAGGCTTTTGCCTTAATAAACGTCGGCTGAATTCCGCTTCCTAAGCTGATACTGCTGCCACTAAGCCAGTTGTATAAGACAAACGGCAGTGACATTCTTTTATGTTTCGGTCCGAATCTCCCAGCGAGGGGAGGCGATGAGATCTATGCGTCCCAATTGGTGAAGCACAGTCACGTGGTGGTGCTCGTGCCATCTCGACAAACACAAGCGCGCGAAAGTCTAAGCGCAGCTCACGTTTCGTTTTCTGGATATCTTCTTTCTTTTTAGTCGTGTCGATGCCATGACACTTGTTCCTAGCCGCTGTACTGCACTGCGTACTCCAATGCGTGCGGCGTATTTGCACAAATTCTGATGCCACTATAGCGTCGTTATCGAACTTTCTCTTGCATGGTGCGGCGTTGCGAACTTTGAACAATGCAAGAATGGAGTTGCTTTGCGACTCGCAGCCTTCACACATCAGCGATTTGAAAGATCTCGTGGATGTAAGTTTGACTTACATAGGATGGAACTTACTTATATGCAATTGAGATTCCAAAAAACAACCACCGCACCACCGGTACCAATGCATGCTGCACTAGAACACGCATTTACGCAACAGAAGACAGTTCGGCGTACTGTATCTTTGCTATTCCACCTAAATTAGTGAAAGAAGTCTTTTAATCATACATTTATTGCTCGCACAAGCGCCCTCTGTGCTTTTCTCCGTTTGCACCACATTAAATACCTAGGCATCTGTATGACACTATGACATCTGTATAGTTTTTGCCCGTCTGCAACTGCTGTATGTCTTTTGCAACCTCATGCTAAAATGCCTTCCGTGTTTTAGCATTATTTTTTTTACTTTCTGCGTCATTCCTACTATTTACATACCCGTACTTTATGTGAGTTTACTGCAAAGGTGATACAGCTCTAGAGATTCAGCTTGCGACTTAGCAAAATAGTGAAATTGAGTTGCAATTATAACAATGGAAATTATAAGCAAACATCTTAACTATGTTAAGAAAAGGATTTTGAGATGGATGGAAAGTCCCTAATTATGAAATGTGGAGGCGCAGGTCCTCTGGGGGTATGGGCGGGACTTTGCTAGACTGCGATGGTTGACGTTGTCTTAGGGTTTCCACTTATTTAAGTAGCAGTCTCTTTTACGTGGGCGGTGTGTGGTCCGTACTATGGTTTGTGAGTAACATAATACCAATTATTTCGTTTTTCTGATGAGCCTGAGGTAACAGAAGCAGCACAAACACACAAGGCACCCCACATAGAAAAGATACAGGAGCGCTGACTATCAACTGCTTTATCAACTGCTTTCTTTGGAAGTCAAATGCATATATACGCCCAAGGCAGCCTTACAGAACATGCGCACAACAGTAGTTATAACGCTTACGGATGAGTTAAGACTGCGGCATTTGCACCATCGTGCGGAGGATTCTTAATGACGTTCTTCTAAGTAGATGGCAACCCGCTAATTAGACGGCAAGTAAAGCAGCGACTTAGAAAAGTGTCAAGCAAATACCATTGACAGCGTAGCGTATAATCAGCTGTTATGTTAAGCAGCCAAACATATCCCAAATATAAGATGTTTATTGAAACTGATGCAATTGGAGCAAGAAATACAGACCTTTTCTAATAAGTACAGATATTTCATTAAAATTAAAGTTGGCCGCAGTTAACCCTTTCAGCCTTGAATCTTTTTATTTTGTCGGTGACATTTTTTGTGCACGTTTTTCTAATAGTTATGACGTCAGAAGACCACAAACGAAAACATGAGCCAGTGGTGCAAGTATCAATGGATTTACAGACATGACATCAAATTAGGTGATCAGGGCTCAGCGGTTGTTAAATGAGAAAAATGACATCTTTTTTCCTGCTATTCATAGTACTCAAAATGTGAACCACGTCTCCTTTTGCAGTGTGATACTCATTGAAACAGCTTCAGTACGTCGACTCGAAAATGGCGCTTCACCGCCTCAGCTGACCCGCCTCAGCGTCACCTATGACTTCGGTCAAGCTGCTTCTTCCTTGCGGCTTCCAGGTCCGCAAGCGCGTCAAAATTTTGGTGTCAATCGCAGTGGGAGTCATTGAAGAAGTATGCCCCCAAGAATGGCCAGTTTTGGTTTCATTTCCGAGGTTCTAGGGGAAATTTTGGGTGATGGTGTCAATTGACACCGCCCGGGCCGTAAGGGTTAAAAATTTTCAAGAGTACATTCCTCTACATAGGCGTCTCCTGCTTTATTATATACGAATATAATAGTAAATTTCCAAATGTAACAAGGTATCTTACGACACAATTAGGACGTAATGTATAAGATACATTAATCCTGAAAACAATCCTGAAAATATCTTGTATCTGTACCTCAAATACTTCCTTGCCCCAGTATCTTGTATCGTATCGCGATACAATTTCAATTCATGTTTGCCCATCCCTGTTTTTGACACTATAATATAAGAACTGGCTGCAGTACATATATATGAGCTAAACGAATAGTATGCAACAAAATGCATCAAAATCAAGTCATTACTTAGCCGGAAAGAAATGCACATTTTCCCGCTCTCTCACGAGAGATTTTTCAAAAGTGGTAAAGCTCCACTGGTAAGTTCCACTCACTCATGAACACACCGCCTTGTGGTTACAACACCGGGTATATGGGATGGAACTGCCGAAACAAGTGGCGCAGCTGAGCACTTCTGAAGTATTTCGCAGGGGATTTGTACCCACCTCATTTGCAAGTCTAGAACACCACCTGCAACCTCACCTCTTAAAAGGATTCATCAGGCTGTGATGTTTTCCTCTAAAGCCCACTGCATGCACCAACAATTTCTTTCGTTCTTGTTGTCCTTGCTATCACTGTCGAAATGGTCGGGTACTGATGTTGTCCCTTAAAAGTTGCTCACTTTTTATGAGCTATCAGATATCAAGGAAAATATTGCACCGCACGAATATACAAAACTTGGCTTTAGAAAGAACGTGGCAATTTCAGAGAGGATAGTATGTCTATGCATTTATCAGTCAACATATTAATATAATAATAATAATAATAATAATAATAATAATAATAATAATAATAATAATATTATTATTATTATTATTATTATTATTATTATTATTATTATTATTATTATTATTATTATTATTATTATTAGTCCCGCACCATGGCTCCCAGTCGGGATGCATGCTTGCTATGCTCCTGCCCGTTTTTCGGTAAGCAGCAGTTTTTCCGCTGTGAAAGTTGTTCTAAACGTGTTCATGCGAAGTGTGTAACCTGGCCTGATGAAGAGCTGCAACTTCTGAAGTCTGGATCGCGCTCATTTTGCTGCAATTTATGTGATCTGAGCAGTTCTTCTGGTAAGCCTAACGAAGACAACTCGGCGGCGTGCAGCGATGAGCCCTGCAGCTGCTCTCAAACCGGTTCCCTCTCCACGTGTGCCCCTACGGGTGGTGAGCTCGCCGGGCTGCGCCGCCTCCTCCTCGACGCGTTGGAGGGAATCTCGTTCCTCAGCGACGAGGTATCCCAACTACGCGAAGAAAACGAGCGCCTCCGCAAGGATCATTCCCGCGGTGTTGAACAACAAGCCCGTGTGGTCGCCTCCCTTCGTGCAGAGGTCCGCTTCCTGCGTGAGGAGCTGACGCGCCGCACGGCCGCCGTGTCAGTGAAGGCGCCTGTGATCCCTCCAGAGCAGGTGACCGTTGGCCGATCTGTGACCTCCAAGCAACCTGCGTACTCTGAACAACCTCTGTCCAAAATTCTTTCATCTTCGAATTCGCCGCCATGTGACGTAGACACGTCCGAGCGTGTCAGTGTGATGCCTGCGACAGCCTCTTCTGCAGCGGTAACTGAGGGTGTAAGAAAGAAGAAACCCGCCTCGTTTGGAGCATTGAAGACATCCACTATATATGTAGCTCAGCGGCCACAACGGCCACAACGGCCACAACGGCCAAAGGCCATTTTTGTTACGAAGCTGAGCCCGGACACCACTGCTGCTGACATCAAAAAACATATTGCTTCATTCGATATGTCTCCCATTTCCTGCCGGCGACTTCAAACAAGATTCCAGTCATATTCTTCATTCTATATCGAAGTTGACGAGGAAACGCTACAACGCCTGAATGACCCTTCGATGTGGCCCCTCGGATGCCTCTTCAAGCCATTTCGTGGGGAGCTGCGCGATGACATGCTTCATCCCTCTGAGCAAGTGACTGGAAACGAAAGTGCCGTGTAACGTAGACATATTCTACCAAAATGCTCGGGGTCTGCGTACCAAGACACTGGAGTTTTTCTCTAATGTTCTTTCGTCTTGTTTTCCTATTATCGCTATTTCTGAAACCTGGCTCGGCACTGAAATTCTCTCATCGGAATTTTTTCCCCCGACTTACACCACCTTCCGCCGTGACCGAGATTTCAGTGAAACCAAACAGAAAGGCGGTGGCGTGCTGATTGCCATTGACAATTCACTGAAATCCGTTAGACGGAAAGACCTAGAAACTATCGAAGAATCGATCTGGCTAGAAATCAACCTTGAGCGCCGTGAAAAATTGTTGATTGGATGCTTCTATTTACCGCCCAGCATTTCCCCTGCCTCGTTTCACGATGTCATGTCTTCTATTGAACTTGTGATATCATCTCATAGTGGGCACAGAATTATTATTCTTGGGGATTTCAATGCACCTGGAATTGTCTGGAGCACGCTTACCTTTTCTCATTACAATCATTTCACAGAGAAAAAGTGCAGCCTGCTCTTGGACTTTCTGGCGTTTAATTCCCTAGTGCAACATAATTCAGTCGTCAATTCCAGTGGCAACGTCTTAGACCTGTGTGTGTCAAACGATCAACCCCTTGAAGTTTCCCGCTCCAACATCTCTCTTGTACGTCCGGACAAATTCCACCCACCACTTAACGTAAGATTATCTGCATCAGCCGAAACAACGAGCTACAGCAGTTACGTAAACAAATCTCCAAGATTTGCGTTCAAGCGAGGTGATTACACGGGCCTCTATCATCACTTGTCCACCGTTGAGTGGTCACAGGTTACTGACAAACCTAATGTTGATGACCAGGTTGATCGGTTTACGGAGCTTGTACTGAGCAGCATGCTTAATTTTATTCCCCAGTATACACCTAAACAACGTAAATATCCCCACTGGTTCTCATCTGAACTTATCAGTGCACTGAAGCATAAAGATCACGCACACAGGAAATCTAAATGTTCTCCATCCAGCGAGTGGAAGGAAGAGTTCAGCTTTTTTCGAACTCTCTCTAAACGCCTATATAAACGGGATCATAGTTCGTACATTCAATTCTTAGAAAAAAGCGCCTCTGACAGGCCGGCTGAGTTTTGGAAGTATGTGCGTAAACGGTCTAGCAAAAGCGGAGAGTCCTTCAGACTACTAGACTCAAATGGGGTAGAAGTGCATGCCGTCGCTGACTGTTTTGCCACACATTTCTCATCCGTTTATAAGGCCTCAGACTCCAGCACTGATATCAGACAACAGCCCAAGGCAGTTAGCTCATCCAGTGCTTTGTCGCTGGATGAAAATCTTATCAGCGAATGCATTAAGCGCTTAAAACCATCCTTATCATGTGGCCCAGATGGCATCCCCTCCGCCATACTAAAAGCATATGGTACTATATTTGTCCCAGTACTGACTACGATATTTAATAACTGCCTGGACACTTCCACATTTCCTAGCATGTGAAAAACTGCTCGTGTTTTCCCAGTATTTAAGTCGGGCTCTAAGACAGATGTTTCTAATTATCGCCCGATTTCTCTACTATGTGCCACATCAAAGATCTTCGAACTGGCTCTTCACAAAATATTGTCTTTTAGTGTGAAAAACTCACTGATTCCAAATCAACATGGTTTCCTTGCTGGCCGCTCAACTACCACAAATCTTCCTAGTTTCATGACGCAGATCTCCACACCTATTTCTCAGAGAGGACAGGTTGACGTAATCTACTGTGACCTGAGCAAGGCTTTTGACGTAGTCAGCCACACACTGATTATGGTTAAACTTGCGAACATTGACGTTGACTTGTCGATTGTGAATCTCTTGCACAGCTATCTGCTCAATAGATCTTGTTATGTTGCCGTAAATGGCCAAACCTCTTCTTTGTATAAAGTGACTAGTGGGGTCCCTCAAGGGTCGGTATTAGGCCCACTCCTATTTTTAATTTACGTTAATGATGTTTCTTTTGCCATTCGTAATTCTTCTTTCCTCTTGTATGCCGATGACATCAAGATATTTAAGGAAATTCATTCAGTTAACGACTGTCGCTTGTTGCAGTCAGATTTGTGTTCTTTTTCCGAATGGTGCAACGGCAATAACCTTTCTCTAAATACCGCAAAGACAAAATTCATGTCTATCACTCGCAAAACATCTAGCGTGTCATTTCAATACTTTGTCAATTCTGTGCCGTTATGCAAGGTTTATGAAATCAGTGATCTTGGTGTTGTTGTTGACAGCGCGTTAAACTTTTCTTCTCACGTTAAGCGTGCTGCTATGCGGGGCCTTCGTTCTCTCGGATGTGTTTGTAGAATATCTCGAGAATTCAGGTCTCCCATGGCCCTACACAAATTGTACACGGCAATATGTCTTCCGCAACTTGAGTATGCGTCCGTGATATGGAATGGCATTGCTCAATCCAGCGGTAACACCATTGAACGAGTCCAGAAAAAATTCCTCAGCATATATAACCATCGCTTTGCTAAAAATGACTCTGGATCTCGTTCAAATACTGCTGAGTCACTATCACTGCCATCACTTCACTGCCGACGAAATCGTTCTGATCTCTTATTTCTCTACAAGCTAGTCCACGGTTTCATATCCTGCCCTGTACTTCTCAATTGTGTTAATTTTCGAATTCCGCGTAAGTTAACCAGAGAGAACAGACCGTTTCATGTACCCGCCTGCTTCTTCCAACACTCTACCGTTCACAGAATACAAAGTCTTTATAATATTAATTTTCTTGATCTTGACGTTTTTCATAGTCCACAATCACTGTTTTTATCCGAGCTTTGCACTGTTTTGACATAGTATGGCACAGTGTACAAAGTCTTCCCTTCTCCGTCTTTCCGCATAGTTGTATATGTGCAATCTAATTTTTTATTCCCCTTCAATATTTCTCATATTGTCTTATTTTACTCCTCCCCTTTAGTGTTCATTTCTCTTTGTCTACGTGTTTTTGCTCTTTTTATTTCTGCAGACTGTCTGTATTGTATTGTTTATTTTTATTGATTTTATTTTTGCGTGCGCCTGCACAAAGACCTCACGGTTGTTCCTGGGCACGTTAAATAAATGATTGATTGATTGATTGATTGATTGATTATTATTAATAGCAGTTTTACTGGCCAGAGCCACGACAATATTATTAGGCCCGCCGTAGTGGAGGGCTCCGGAAATTTTGAGCATCTGGTGTTCCTTAACGTGTTCTGACATCGCATAGTACAGGGGCCTCTAGCATTTCGCCTCCATTGAAATGCGACCGCCCATCTGAATTGAACCCGCGATCTTCCGGCCAGCAGCCGAGCACCTTAACCGCTATATCAGTCAAGATAATGCACCATTATGCACAGACACAATGACTGGGAAGTAAAATTGTGTTTCTTGAAAACCAGAAAAGCAAAAACTTATCTGGTATTTTGAATCGAACGTTATTTATTTTCATCCGAATGATAGAAAAATTCAGACAGGAAATGCAGTGATTAACCTGTCTGCACAAAGGATACCAGCAGAAATAACGACGGCTGGACACAAGGGACCTAAGTTTGCGTTACAACCAAGCCTAGATCCTGCAGAATACGTAGGAATGGTGCCCACTGTCTTTCATAAAATTCCGGAGCAGGCAAGAATGGCAGGCATTACGGAAGGTCTCAAGGGAATGAAAAAAATGCCAGGCCTGCGCTGAAACCACAGCACAGTCACGGCGACAGCTGGAACAGCGGTTGTTGAATCTACCGCGGGAAAACGTTGGCGGGAAACGCCATGCCGTACACAAGACGCGCGAAGAAGCGGGCGTAAGGCGGGGCTGCTCGTGAGCACGCAATAAAGGAAGAAGTTTTCAACCAGGGCAACACGGGTGTCGGCCTCTTCTCTGTCGCTACATTATTGGTGCCGAAAACCCGGGAGAAGGTCGATATCCTCCGCACCGAAGCCGTACCGAGGATGAACATGTTACGCAGACATCGAGGCGTCCTTCGCGGGGCCACTACCCGAGTCCTGTCCGAGGCCACCGAGATCCTCCTGCAAGGCACAGTACCGTCTTCCGCCGACTTGCAGGAGCTCATCGACGGGCTTCGTGACAAAGACACAGCTCTTGCCGAACTGGACAAGCAGATCGCCGACGCCCTTGACGGTGAGGAGTTCGACGAGGAAATTCTGGGCGCTCTGGATTACCATGAGAAGATCGTGAAATCCATCAGCAGGCTTCGGTCCGCGATGAACGCGCGTGCAGCGGTTGGTTCTACCGTCACCGAAACCAACCAGCCGAGGCATGCGGTTACAACTGACGGAGCCAGCAGCTCCATGGGAGCTGCCCATTCGGAGGCCATCGGTCAAGACCTCGCCGATCCCACTAGACCACGAGCACCGGGTTTGCGAGTCGCCTTGCCGAAACTTCAAGTGCCCGTCTTCAACGGCGAGAACTGTGAGAGGAAGGGGTTCTGGGAGCACTACGAGGCGACCACTCACATGCACCCCAAGCTCACAGACATCGAAATGTTTAAGTGCTTGAAGCCTAACTTGGCCGGCCCTACGAGGCGAGCCACCGAAGGTACACGCCAAACTGAGAAGAATTACAACATTGCCGTCAAGGTCTCCACCGAAGGGTATGGCCGAAAAGATCTCGTCGAGGATCACACAGACAACCTGCTTGCCATTAAGCCGATCGAGTCTTCGCCCCAAGTATCAAGGCTGCAGGACGTGCACGACAATATCGAGTTCAGGACCAGCTATTTGGTCAGCCTTGGCACGCCGTTTGCAGAGAACGCGGCTGTTCCACACCGAGTACTGTTGCGCTCATTGCCAGAAGACCTGGCTATCCTGTACCGTAAGCGCACAAAGACCGAAACAGACACCGCGGACTCTGCAAGGCAAACGAGAGAAGAGAAAGTGAAGGAAAACCTGAAGTTCATTGAATCTGAAGTGGAAAGTCGGGAACAGAGACGAATCGCACGTGAGAAAACCACCTCAGGGAAAGTGTCCGAAAACCGTGAGGCAGCGGACACCTCGACATCGCCTCATCTACCGACCACCATAGCAGTGACAGCGCGGTCATCACCACCAGGAGTTAATTCAAGGCCAAGACAGACCGTATCTCTTAGCATTCTAGGAGGCGTGACGCATGATTGCCGAGCCACACCATCAGAAGAGGAAAAGCGTGGACGGCTATGGAGAGACGGCATCGATTGGGAGGAGCCTCTTTTGCCTAACGTCGAGGACTTGCGGAAGTGGGCATCGGAACTTCCTGTTCTTTCTGACCATTGCTTTTCACGTTACCCGTCATTGACATCTGAAGACCATAGAGGCGTGACAGTACATGACCGCCCTCTAACGCAACTCTGCGAGGAAACCAAGGATGCACGGGCGCTGACACCCTCGCACCTCCTAACCGGCAAGCACGTCGTGCGGCTACCAGCAAGAACTGCAGGGTGTTTGTCTGGTTCCACCGCGCATGACCTGCGAAGGCGTGTGAAGTGCGAGCACGAGCTTCTGCAACGGTTGTGGAAAAGCAGGAAGAAAGAATATTTGCTTCGCCTACGCTCCACTCATCAGTGCCATCCATCTTCGTTCCGACTGCACGTTGGCGACATTATGGTTATCCAGAACGACAACGTGCCGGTACTGCAGTAAAAGTCACTAGAGTGGTCAAGGCGTATCCAGGCAAGGACGGCATAGCGAGATACGTCAAGCTCGCCTACCGAAACGACCGTCAAGTCCGGCGCACGGCTCAGCGGCTGTACCTACTGGACGCAAACGACCACAGCGCGGCCCCGGGAGGATGTTGAATCTACCGCGGGAAAACGTTGGCGGGAAACGCCATGCCGTACAAAAGACGCGCGAAGAAGCGGGCGTAAGGCGGGGCTGCTCGTGAGCACGCAATAAAGGAAGAATTTTTCAACCAGGGCAACACGGGTGTCGGCCTCTTCTCTGTCGCTACAGCGGTGTTTCCAGAGCCCGTTGTAAGCTCTCTTGGGGCTACAATACAAATACACTAGAAAGGTACCCACTACGCCATAAATCACAATTTTTGTGAAGTTGGGAAGCACCTACTAAACCATTATTCGTCATTTTGCGGAGAAGCGAGGCACCAGCTACACGTCTGTAAGGCATTATGTGCACTTTGTTGACGCGACGAGTGATGACGATGAAGAATTATGGCTCACCCCTTTGTAATGGGTTGGGAGCTTTAAACGGCCCACCAGTTATGTAATTTGCATTGGGTGACGCCCGGTCGCTATTTCCTCTCCCGTCGTGCTGTATAACATACGTTGACGTGGGAGAGAGACGGCGGGGGGGGGGGGCGAAGAACTTTACTGTGACCCCGAGGAAATGGATCATGCGCTTATGGGCTTCCTTGGCAACCAATACAAGTGCATTTGCGAGGCATCCACTACGCTATACATCATTGTAATTTTACTGAGACCCCGAGGAAATTGATCATGCGCTTATGGGCTTCCTTGGCAACCAATACAAGTGCAATTGCGAGGAACCCACTACGCTATAAATCATTGTAATTTTTGAGAAGTAGGGCAGCAGGCACTGTGCCATTTTTCGTCATTCTACGGAGAGCATTGGTACCTGCTAAACGCATGTAAGGCATTATGCGCACTTTGTTGATGCTGTGCCTGATGACGATGAAGAATTATGGCACAGCCCTTTGTAATGGGTTTGCAGCATTCAACAACCTACTCGTTGCGCAATTCGCATTGTGTGATGCCTGGTTAAAGAATTCGCGTTGTGCGACGCTTGGTGCTTATTTTACGCTTCTACCACGCTATATTGCATATGCTAATGTGGTTCCTTCCCGACATGAAGCCTGTATAGCACCTTTTTGCAGAGTAGTTTCAAGCACCGGCATGGCTCAGAGGTTGAATACTGGGCTCCCACGCAGAGGGCCCGGGTTTGAACCTCGTTCCATCCTGGAATTCTTTTTCTTATTTTTGTTTTTTTTTTCTTATTTCGAGCGATACTGGTTACGGACACCGGCGGCGGCGGCGGCGGCGGACAACTACGGCGCCAAAAACGGCCGGTGAAATGATTTCATAACAGCTTCCGCTGTAAAACTACTGAAAAAGAGGAGTAAAGGACATACATCATTTTGATTCTGTGCCAGCGTGCTGGTATCAATAGGAGAAAGTATGCTAAAGGTGAAACGAAAGATAAGCACAGAAGCCACGAAGCATGACAAAAAGCCGGTAGTGGTCCCATACATTCACAAAGCATCTCATAAATTGAAGGAGACAGGAGCGAGGCATGAGCTAAATGTTGTATTCTCTGCTCCAGTCAAGTTGAAAGGAACGTGCAAAAAGGAAACGAGGAGGATGCGAAGAAAAAAGAATGCCAAACACGTCATGCGAATGAATATGTTGAATGTGAATTAGGCATTGCATACACCATCCCACTGGCATGTGCCGAGGAATATGTGGGGCAGTCGGGAATGGCTCAAAGAGCATCGCTGTGCATGCCAGCAAACGGCATTTTCAAGCAACCTTTCCATGCACTGCAGGGAGTGTGGGTGTAACCCAATGTTCCAAAAAGCGTCACTTTTGGCAAAGTCAAACATTGAAACCACGCGCGAAATATGGGAAGGCTTCCACATATTGATCCAGCAATGCACATGCACAATTCTCCATTCCCATTCTCCACTCAGTTCTCCATTCAAGCTACATTCTGCTAATCCCGAAAGAACTCGAATTTATCAGATGCAACATGCAGCAATTAAGCCAACCAACTCGGGAAAGAGCTTCATGGGTCATTGCCATATCCAGTAATCACTCCACGCTTAGCATCAGAAGACAGTTCGGCAAGATTGTCGTCCCATACCCATCGTTAACTGTTCATTCCCTTTCCTCGATTGCTTTTTTTTTTCAAGCTTTTTTAATAGGTTCAGTTGATAGTTTGCGCTTGTCGTGTCCAATTCGTAACGTCTGTTTTCACTAACATAATTAGCCCTAGTAACTGTAGCGCAGTATTTTAATCACGATACAATAGATTGTTGAGCACGCAGGTATGTTGTTGATAATTATCTTGGTTATCATCACTTTCGAAGCCAGGTTGCGACCAGATACAAGCCAGCCTGTTCGTTTCAGCTACGCAATATTCCATACGTTAGTTTCCAATCCGGCCAACTCCTTTTTCCTAGATGGAAACTGTTATTATTACCTGCTTCGGTAGCGGCTAGTCCTCTATGAATTCGCTTGGTCTTTTTTGGTGATATTCCAAGCGTCGCTTCCTTATAGCCGCCGCTGATCAAGTAATCCTTTTATCCACTTTGAAAGCCAGATCCTTTGAAAGAGCTATGCTTTTCACGGGTATTGTTGATTTCATATCCTGGCAGGCAATGAAGCCAATGAAGCAAAAACAATGGCTTTCTTACGTCCGTTATATGCTGAACCACGCCTCCTCTATTTTTTCAGTGCCTGGGCGAACGCTGTCCTCGTGCACGTCGGGCCGTAGTGCGCGCGCTCCGCGTCCGCCGCGTTGTGGCGCTGTGCAAGTAGACTGAAGCTGGCGCTGAACGGCCGCGCGTATTACGAAGCTCACAAATTCGCGTTTGCATCCGAGTTTGATTACATTTGTGCTTCTCGCAGGCTTCCACAGGTACAGGGGGGATGGAAGGAAACGCGAACATAGCGGCGCGCTGTTTTCATCACGCTCTAATTGTGATGGCAATAAAAAGATGCTAGATGGTCTTTTATTGTGTCATGGATGACGTCGTCTTTTCATCATTCATCTAGGCTATAACGACTTGAAAATAAATGCGAAACAGCAAAGAATGCAGTTGCCGCATGTACGAGGGTCTTTCCATCCCCGCTGTACGTATTCCGCAGGCAGTCTGTCAGGCCGTGCTGCCGGTTCGATACTTGCACTCGAGTTTGACAGTATTCGCGTTTCAATGCAATAGCAATTATATGGACAGTCTCGGGTGGTTTTTGCCGTCCCCGTCGCCGCCATCATTCACCGTATATATGTACAAAAGTCCCAAAGAAAAATAATTCAGAAAAATGCTCCCGAAGCGCGGAATCGAACCAGGGACCTCTCGCTCCGCAGCGCGTGGCGCTAACAACTACGCCACGAAACGCTGACCCTCCAGATAGCTAACGGCGACCGTTATATACACACCCTTTATCGCTGGCCGGACTCAGAGACGGGAGGCGCTTACAAGCCTTTCTTCATTACCAGCGAGATGGCACGAGGAGCGCAACGGGCGTATTTAAAATTCGTCGGCCAGATCGCTCGCCTCTTCTAATAGTTGCGCAGGGAGAACCTTGACCTTCCGCTTCCTGCTCGCGCGGTAGTTGCTGCCGGGGGGCCGCTTTTCTTGCTATCGCATTCATTGCGTCGCCCTTGCGGCGAAACTGTGAGTTGTTCTATTTCAGGCTATCGCAACCATGCCAATGCCTTAGTATGTCATACTTTTGTGTTCCACTCTGCAAATGGAAGTTAAAGAAATCAGGATTGACTTCTTTTTTTATTTCCCCCGATTTTATTCCGCCGATCAGCGCTCAACGATTCTGAAATAGAAGTTGTGAATAGTTTAAAAACTCTAGGCGTATTTTTCTCGAGTAACTTGTCCTGGGATGATCACATTAATTACTTGCTGAAAAAGCTGTCAAAAGTAATTGGCCTCATGCGTCGACATTGCTTGACTCTCCCTCTTTCAATTAAGAATATTTTATACAATTCTCTATTTTCCTCTACTCTGACCTATGGTGCACTGGTCTGGGGGACGACAACAAAAGAATATATAAAAAAAACTTCTCTTACTTCAAAAGCGTGCAATACGCATAGTTTTTAAAGCTCCTTACCTAAGTCACACACAGGGCACGTTCGAAAAGCATAAAATTGTAAGCGTACAAAACATTTGCAATATCAGATAACTCCGGCAACACAAGTTGGAAATAAAAAAGAAAATTTCCCTTCTAAAGACATTGGCGAAATCGACAGAAAATGACCCTGCATACCACACACGCCATCCTGAGATATGGAAAATTCGAAAATGCCGCACCACTTATGGAAAGCGAATGCTCAGGTACACATTACCTACATTACTAAATGAACTTGCCAGAGATGGTACGGACGTAGCTTTAATGACTTTAATGAGTTACGCAATATGTATGTACAACTGTGATTGTTTCTTTTTGTCCAATGTACTACATATGTTTGTTACCTTGATTTGAAATTTAGCGAATTTCCAGTAGTTTTGATATGTACCGATTAAATATATCAATTACTAAGAATTGTAATATAGAAAAGTTTTTGTAGTTCTGATGTCTGTGTATGGTTTTTCCTTTATTGATGCCTTCACGTACTTCCTTTGTGCTTTTTTTTTCCTTTACACGTTGCTTTCTCCCTCTATTGTTGTTGTAATTTCACACCACTGTATACCATAGTCTGGTGCACGGATCTAGTCAAGCCTTTTCAGGCTTTTTGTCCGTGCACCAAACATCTGTCAGATGTTGAATAAAAATTGAATTGAAATTGAACAATCTCACAGGGTCCCTTATGCATTCACCTAAGACGACTGAAAGGTGAAAGCCATCTTCTTCTTTTTCTTCAAGTCAATGTATTGAACATTCCCTGCCTCTCTCCGAGATATTTCTGCGCCTAGCGTGGTTTTCTTACAGCATCAAGGAGCGAAGGCAGTGCAAGCTTTCTGCACGTCAGCGGAGGCATGCACTGCCTCCGTGGTCGGCCCAATTTGACCAAGCGAAGATGTAATATGCCGACGTCACGTTATGAGACGTCACGATGATGTCAAAATATTTTATTATTTGTGACGTCATATAAGGACGTCATCACGTAATTATTTTTTGCATCACTCGTGCTGACGCCGCCGACGGTCAATTTTCGCGTTTGATGAGGCATCTAATGCTTTCGCCTTTATACACTGTTCGGCTGTCTTTCCATGAAATTCCAGCTGCCGCTGGTGTTCGGTAGAGGTGGCTTGCAGTAATTAGGCGGGATAATTGGTACCCTAATACATCTTCAGTCTACACTAGAATATGCAGCCGTCGTTTACGACCTGAAGATATCATAGAATATAAAAAGCGGCGGCTTAAGACGGATGCAGTAGCGTCACTCTTTGCAGACGTACCCTTCACGTTTGCAGCCAAAGGTAACAAGTGAACCAAGCATATCAAGTATCCCTAAACGTGACCGTGTTGCGTCCGAACAGTCAACGAATACATGCAGTACCAGTAGAAGCACTGCCTCGCGATCGCCGCCATGTGCATCCAGCGCTGACATTACGTCCCGAAGCTGAAGAATCAGAGCTCATGGACAGCACATGCGCTACCGGCGAAACAACCGACAATCATTATGTACAGTGTCACAATAAATGAGTGCACAAGGCTGAGCAGGCTGCTCCATGCAACAAAAGACTCCAGGTAGACAACCATTCGGTCTCTATACTTTGCACACTACCGAAAAGGGCAAATGGAAGAGAAAATAAAGATACCTGAGGAACCAGATACTGAGGTTACAACAATCCGTCGACAAATACAAAGACGAGCTCAAGCAACTGACAACAGGCCGCGCCATTTTTCACGCCTTTCACATTGGCTCAAGTTGAGAGCAGTGGCGTAGCCGGGGGGGGGGGGGACACGGCACCGTGCCCACCCTGAAATTTTTTTTAGCACGAAAGTGTTTTATGCCGGGGTACAACAAGACTTTCACGACGTAATTCCGTCACGGAAGTACGTCAGCAAAATGAACGCCATCAGATGGAAAAGAAAAAAAAACTATAAAAAAAGTCTTATTGACTGGAGTCGAACCCATGGCTTTCAGGTCCGTGACGATGGCTGGCGGGCGTTTAGCCCACTGAGCTACCCCCAAATACATTGAGGACGCTACATGAACGCGCCTTTTATCTTTCGCACTTTCTTCTCACAATGCTGTTTTGGATGGATTGATGGATGGATGGATGGATGGATGGATGGATGGATGGATGGATGGATGGATGGATGGATGGATGGATGGATGGATGGATGGATGGATGGATGGATGGATGGACGGATGGATGGATGGATGGATGGATGGATGGGAGATTAATTTCGTGAGCGCTTTAACACAGCGCCAGGTGGCGTTTTTAGCCCAAGCCTCGCTCACAGCATCCATCCATATCGACAAATAGCTCTCCGATGCTCGCCTTGCTGTCGCACCGCGTTCCCCGCTCGCCCTGTGAGAAGTAACGGCAGGCTAGAGGAGAGACACGACGCACGTAGCGATCCTCTTCGCATTTCACGACGCTTTGAAGGAATGCATATCGAGTATCAGTGTTTGTTATGTGCTTGTTGATGCCATCTTCGTGCGGAATTCCCCATATGCGGTATCCACGTATATGTTAATAACTTCAGCTACCGTAAGGGTTAAATCACGATCATGGGCTTTTTTCGTCGGTACAGAGATGTACCACTCCGCGTCAACGTGAGTGCAATGCGTCCACATAAAGCGGTGCTACACATACAAGCTCTCCATATACCAATGCACTATAAACAACAAACTACTTCTGTGATGACACGTTTCACTTTCGTGTTATACCGATTCCTATGACGGAGGAATCAGCCATCCATCTTTTTTTGCCATGACATACAAGCTGAAAATGACACTCGGTCACATTTCGCAGCTCGACCCCCACTTCAGATCAAGGAGGTGCCCCCCCCCCTCGAAATATTTCTGGCAACCCCCCTGGTTGAGAGTCGGCACTACGACTTTATACTTGAACGACAGCGTCTGTTCACACACATTGGCCAGTTTTCCAGGACGCGCGCGTCATATATAGCTGACTTGGTCTGTTTCTCGTACCACCACGATTTAACTGGTTTAAGCACTGAAATGGTGGAATCACTTGGCATAGTTCCTCTTTTTCTGGCACCAGCTGTTGCTTTCTCCGGTGGCAACAAATCTAATTCTCAAAAGCTTTACGAGGGGAACGGGCGATCACGCATATCCCTGGAAGTAGTGTAGTAACATTTCGTGCTATTTAGCACATGAACACCAGGCTTGCGTATAGTGCTACACCAGTAGACGGTA
Source organism: Rhipicephalus sanguineus (assembly GCF_013339695.2). NCBI lineage: Eukaryota > Metazoa > Arthropoda > Arachnida > Ixodida > Ixodidae > Rhipicephalus > Rhipicephalus sanguineus. The sequence continues at coordinate 115,673,620 of NC_051183.1, forward strand.
GCACGCATCGGGGAACTTTAAGCGCCCAGGCTTTCAGTATTAGCTCTTGGCAAATGCTGCTTTCGAAAATCGACTTTGAGACAGTCAAAAACCGACTCTCAGTCAAGCGAACGTAACGGTGACAAAACAATTTTCCGCGCATCACTGGCATGCGCTCTCTGGTATCGGGCTAGCAGACGGCGCGCGAGCGTCTCGATCAAATAGCCGCGAAAGACACTTGCCTTCGAAATCGGCAGTTGCCCAGAAAGACAAATGCTCCATAATTCCCGTTTAAAAGTGTTCATTATAATACAAACAACGCGAATACAGCCGAAAACTGAACCATATAGCAGCTTCGAATGCAGCCACGGCATTCGTTTCCGCGAGCGACGACGCGCCGGCGGGTCTACTATGGTGGCGGCGCCCGGCGGCTCAAAGCCGCACTAACGCCGACGGTCGGTTCCCATTGCACTCCACTCCTTCGCCCAGGCAAAGAAAGATAGAGGAGTGGCTGGCTGAGCCGACCACTACTCAGTGTGAAGCTACCAAAGAGATTCAAGCAGATTTTCTGAACAAATGTTCGTTAGCTCTTGAAAAAAAAAACAGGCGAATGCTGTTTTTTTCTTTTCGTAAATACTCCTCTACTTTAGCGTATTCTACATTTGCAAGAATTGTCTAAATCCCTGCAGGCGATTCTTAAGATTATCTTGCATCTAGCCTAAAACACGTGCACAGCTTATCAGCTAAGCACAGCTACATACAGCTAATCATTACGATCGTCACTACATGTGACTCACTTCATCAAATTCAGAAGATCGATGTTAGATGTACCGGCCAGAGACAAGCCAATGACGTAGTAGGAAGCTCTCGTAGTTGAGGTTTTCGGTTTCAGGTAAAGGTACAGCTCCTGAAAAGAGCAAATGCGTTGAAAAGACCACGTCTCCTTTCATAATCCCACTTGCGATACCATCATTTGCTGTAAGGCTTCCTCGTGGCAAACGTCACATGCAGAAACCTACCTAATATGTTTTCAGCAAGCAAGAAATAAGCCTTCTTCCCAAATAATTTTAGGGTTAAACAGACGAGGAGGAAGATGAAGTGCGCGTATTAGCTGATGGGAAGGTGGCCCTAATAAAAAAAATTGGCCGCGTATCTGCGTGCTTCGCTGCAAATGTCGTCGAAAGACGATAAAGGAGCGCTGCGTTAGAGTTACTGTATATGCTACCCTTGGGTAGCAGAGTTGCGCATAGGTCTGGCTAGCAACCATGACTATGTCGCGAAGACTCACTCCGTTTTTGCAGGCGACATGCCTACCGGGTCACCGGTCGAAATGTTTGGCGTGTCGAAGACCGGTGATTTACTTTAATGTGAATGACTAGTGTCAATCCAGTTCGCTGCAGCGGCGCCATCGAGAAATACGAAAATTGGCCCCAGTGTCAGCTTCTCCGCAACGCATGGTTGCTAGCGGAGTTTGGAAGACGGATGCGCAACACTGCTACCTAAATGTAGCATATGCAGTAACTCTACGCTGCGTGAGATATGGGCGCCATGTGGCAATACGTAGGGAAACGAGCTTGTGCAAAGGGCACGGAAGGAGGAAAGTTCTTTCCTTCCTCCGTGGCCGAGGGCTTTCGTCGGCGCGTCGCATTTTCCGCGCAGCCGCATTTTCAGCGCCGCTTAAGAAACTAGGGTCTTTAGAATTACGTATCTATGTTTTTTTTTTCTAATAAAGGAACACACCATCTTATACTTACCTAATGATGTTGCGTCTCAGATATGCGTAATATTTACTTTTTGGTCGACAACGTTCACAAGTATGAACAGCCGTACCAGTTCAAGATGGGTGGGCGGTAAGCAAGTGGTTCAACTTTGGCCGGGCGGCTGAATCGGGTGACAGACAGGCAAACAGACAGACGGACAGACAGACAGACAGACAGACAGACAGACAGACAGACAGACAGACAGACAGACAGACAGACAGACAGACAGACAGACAGACCAAAATGTCTGCGTTTAAGTTCCCCAAGAAAGACTACCGTCTTTAAAAGGTTCGGTATGTTTTGCTTGACTGAGAATAGTCTCGTTACAATATAGATAAAGAGACGCAATTTCACCCTACACAACATGAAATATATGTTCGCTTTTACCAAACCTATAATTATTAACCCTGCAATTAAGTAATTAATAAGCATTAAAAAACAACACAAAAGTTTAGCTGAAGATAGAGCCTGAAGCGACGCAAAATTCCGTTGTAGTGAACATTCCGAATGAAAGTCTCAGCGAAAGATAGCTCTTCTCGAAATGCTGTCCCCGGTGACATTCCCTGTTGAAGGATTTATTAAGCTACGCCTAATATTAGATCTGAATCAAACGAGGGAAGCTTGAACGTCAGCATTTCAGTAGCTTGTGTACGGCGCATCAGCTACTTATCATTTATGCACTATTCAGAAAATTAGTTCCATAGTTATTAGCCGCTGCCATTTTCACACTTCACCCTGAAATTGAATTTTTGCTTTTTGCTGAAACTTGCTTTCCGCAGTGGGATTAAATTGCTCGCCAGCTCGTATGCAAGTTGCGCCGCTGTACCTAAGCATTTTATCTACTCATATGTACGCAGCTTGTGATATGCGTGTATGGGGGGTACCCTGTGGGGTGAAATGGGAGGGAGGGAGGGAGGAAGGTAATGGTGGCCAGGACGCTTGTTAGTTGGCACAGTAAAAGCTCTTTAAATCTACACTCGTTAATTCGGAAAATTGTATCATTCGGATGTGTTCACAGGTCCCGGCCAGCATACGCGTTGTTCAAATGTATAAAACTCTCGTTAATTCGGCCATGTTTGGCCGCAATCTGGTTAATTCAGACGATCCTCGGAGCGCGCCAAGCACGAAGCGCCGCAAATGTGCGACGCAAAGCAGCGAAAACGGCGTTCGCGGACAGCCGAAACGGCCGCGGGCTTTCAGAAAGACGTGGCCGCCAGCCAGGATCAAGTTCCTGGTACATAATAAAGTACGGTTTCAGTTCACATTTCGGCTTAAGTTTCGGGGTCTTGAGCCGCGTTCACAATGTCAACGAAGTCGCAAATGACGAAAATTGTGGCTTTTGCACTACTCCTGTGCAAAATAATTACTGGATTTACGCATTCCTTAAGAAGATGGAAGTGCATTGATGAAACAGGCATTTGTTAATTTTTTTCTTTATACTTTCGGTAATTCGGCATTCGGTGAATTCGTAAAGTATTTTTTTTTGGTCCCATGAAATTCAAATTCGCATACTTTTACTATATAGCAACGTTTCATTCTTGGGACATACATTGGTACATCGCAACATTAGTGTCAGAGCTCATAATCTTTTTTGCCAAATTTACGGTCCTGAAGCTGATGAATATGTTGTTCCGTTTTGAAGCATTGCGTACCTTGACTTGCTGCGTGAATTGCTCCGTGACTTGCTGCTTGCGTATTCATGGAAACTTAAGGTACCTGCAAAACTGCATTTCTCCAAGCGGATCTATTTTCTTCGTGTATGTACCTTCAAGGGTGTTTTGGCGATATAAATACACACATACACTTTATTTTATTGACACGAATCAATAACTTCCTTAAATGAAAATGTAGCATTCGAATATCTAGCTAAAGAACCCCTTTCACCGAAAGGGCGAAGTAATGAATGCGATAGCAACCAGCTTTAACGTTATACGAAGCAAGGCTCGCCGCTAATATATTTGGATCCGATATCGCATAACACAGCAAAACACTCGTTTAAAGGGCGCCTAAACTACATCTGAAGATACGAAGATTCTTCCCTCTCGGCGTGGTCCCGTCTTTGCAGCACAATTCGTGACGCCAGCGGTTTGTTCAAGTTACGTCAGGATGAAATAAGCACTCGAATGGTCGATATACGAGAGATATCTGTTGTGAATTGTCTCCTACCCTGCTTTTCCATGCAGTCGCGTTGCTGTTTTGCCTTGTCTAGCATGATTATCGTACGCGATAGAATGACTTCACATCGTTTTCAGCGTTTGCGACTGTGTAAGCGGGGATAGCGTGCAGTCGAAAAGCACGAAATCCTCACTGATTCAGCGCTTAGTGCTACATTCCACGTGTTTTATGAAGAAATAAGTGGAGAGGAGGAGATAGCGCTTCTAGGAAGGGTAGTGAAGACTAGAAAGAAACTACTGTCTCGCTTTTGAACTCAGTGTGGTTTTGGGGCCCTGGGAACACGCATGCCACATGGGAGGAAGCGGTTTTCGTGCTGTCTGTTGTCTCAACGCGAAAGAAGCGGTGAGAGCGCAGCAAGTTTTCGAGCTGTCTACTGGTACCTCTCAAGACAGCGTACGTACCAGCGTGCTCACGATCAAAATTCGCAAATCCTGCTCCAACGACGAACTTCCCCCCTCCCCCAAAACCGGCACCCCTTCATGCTCTTTCGGCTGAAAAAAGACGGCCGGGGCGTTTGCTCTGTGCCTGATGAGCAATCGACTTCAGGCATCGCACGCGGGCCGATGTTATGGCATTCACCCTTCGTGCGACGGAGACGGCCGGCTCGCTTCATCTTTTCTTCAGACGCGTTCATCCCCAGCGCTTGTGGGCTATAGCGTGAGCGCGCAACAAATTATGCATGGGGCGATGTTGTCGATTTGGATATTATGTCGAACATGACGGTAACTGCAAGAAACCGCCGAGAGTGTCCACATAATCGTTATCTCAATAAAAGCAAGTCAGCATTCATTCAAGTACATATATGAAGATCAGATTACATTGTAGAAGCACATTGATTTGGAGAAAATTAATTTGCAGGCAGTATAGCATTGTACACTAATATATTGAACAATTATTACGTGTAATACTATAAAAAACCTTTTATTCTGGTTTAACATTTAAGTTTTATAACGTTAGTACACATTTTCATTACTGTGAGAAACACATTCATACATAATGCATAGAACATTAGGACAAAATTTGTTACAACTGCAGAAAATATGAGTGTTTGCACCCAATTGCAATGACGCAGAAACACCATTTTACTTGGTACTCTATTCAGATCAGTTTGGATACTCGTCAATAAACACCTCCTATCTCTCTCATTTCTAGCGATTGCAATATGAAGTGACCAATATATTACTTACAGAATGTATTTTTCATGCGAAGACGATATTTTAGTGAAAGGCTTGGCCATACGGCAGCTACATCAGCTGTGTAAATTTTCTCTTGCCCTGAACATTCCTCGTTTGTTGATGATGGTAATCGCCTTTTTTTGAATAATGGCTTCGACTAGGAGAACAAAAAAAATATTTTAGAAAACTGGGTAGTAGGCGCGAATATTTTGATGAGTAGTGGTAGCTTTTTTTTAGTCAAAGCAGTGCTGAACGAATCATGTTTAGGCTCCGGAAGCGCGGTAGCGCGTGTGAACTATGATATGAAATTGTCATAAAATTGATTTCTTTTAATATTGGTATTGAAACTGGTTATAGCGGTAGCGCATGTGACCTATGATTGGTATTGTTACTGGTTATAACGCACGGCGTCCGCGACCTCAGATACCTAGGCAGTAAATTTAGTAGCTGCTAAATATGCTGAAATAGATTACTCATATTGTAGGTATGAGAAATAAGCCTCGAAGACAAAGAAGTTTCACCACGCCCCTCGCATACTTCGTCAGTATGAGGTTTCTTTCAGAAAGATTCATTGTGTCTTTCTTTTCGAAATCACTCAACCAGCACATTTGGCGGTGAATTAAGCACAACGCACATCGCTTTCACTGTGAGCAATGCTAGCTCCTTCCACAGAACAACTTGTGCTTACCTTTGACCTCCCACTTCAAGCAAATTAAGGTTTGTTCCATTTTGCTTCAATAACCCTTGGTCACATATAGGTTCAGTAGCATGCGAATGCGTAAATATAGCGAATATTTTTTATAACGCGGGAGAGGTCATTAATCCATAGTAAAAAAGCTGTTCGTCCAAAAAGAATGCCTGAATACCTATTGTTCTTTCACGAATCTCGGATTGGATGATCGTTGTTTCCACAATTTGCTTCCTGTTGATAGATAACATTTTTAATTCGATTTGGAAACGCCCCATGAGAGCCATAGCCTTTAAATTTGTTTATTAACACGGCTGAATGAAAGAAGGGAAATTTTAAGGGCTGTCTGTAGTAACACGCTGTAGTTCAGTATGTTAGAGGCTTCATACATATACATGTTCAATCCGTAAAGTAATGAGATTGGGTGTGGTAAAAAATAGATTGGCCCAATCGGCACACAACGATAAAATTCTTGAACACGGTCTCCTTGAACGTCGATACACAGCTACATATTGCTGGTTAGCGTTTTTCCACCGACTTTATTCATCACCCAAGTACATTCTTCCAGGCACACACCTTGCTTACAACAAGTAATTTCCTGAGAATGATCAAAAATCCATTTGCACGTGCTAACCTACTGCAGACTTATGTCTGCTCTTAGCCCTTTCGGAATGCAAACATCTTTCAAGCAATAAAGCCGAAATAAGTGACCATGTTATATTCGAAATGCTTTTAAAAGGCACCTTCTATCTTTTATGTGTATATATATATATATATATATATATATATATATATATATATATATATATATATATATATATATATGAAGCCGCGAAGAATAAAATAGTTCAGAAAAGTATTCTCCGAAATGCGCGACCGGCGATTCGAACCTGCGACACATCTCTCCACAGCGCGCGGCGTTAGACGACTTGGCCAATGAGCGTACATTATTCAGTATGCTAATCGCGAGCTATTTTTATATAGCAGTTGCCGCTGGCGGTGCGCAGAGCTCGGCGGCACTTCAGCAAGTTCATTGCATCACCAGCGAGATGGTGCGAAGGGCGCGCTTTAAAGGTCATCGCAGCGCTCGTTGCGACGCGTGCGGTCCTCCTACGCCTACCACCTCTACATTGCCCTAGAGGGCGTGGTCTCCCGTGCGCACACGCTTATCTCGTGAGGGGTGGTTTTGTACCACTTGTGCTTTGTAACGCACAGTTTACGTTGAAGTTATAGAGCGCACGAACGTCACTTCGCTCGCTACAGCGGACGTGTTTGCGAAAGGAGCGTGGTGCTCAAACACAAAGAAGTAACAACTGTGACAGTGGTTGGTTCGCGCTCGTTCTGTGTGTACCTATGCGTCCGTTTCGTGCGTCCTTTGTGTTTGAGCAGAGCGCTTCAAGGGAATGATGACGTTGTTACTTGGCGCTCGTCCTGTGTATGTTCTTTTAGTGCGTCCTTTGTGCGTCCTGCAAGCTTTGAGCTGCTTGTCGTTCTTCGCGTGACTTTCCAATTTGTTGCTCTCGCAGTCATTGCTTCCGCTTTGCGGCGAAACTCTGACGTTTTAACACTTCCAAATGTGCCGCCAACAATTTTAGGCGGTAAATGTTTTTAGTCCACGTTGTCGGCGACCTGCCGGGAACCCTGAGCCAAACACCTGAGCGTTATTGAGTCCCTCTAACGAGCAGGGAGGTAGCCAAAGACTTTTTTCGGGGGCGGGGGGGGGGGGGTTAAGCATAGTTTCTGTACGTTCGCATTGCTTTTGTACTGGTGCCCGTATATATAATTTCGGTGGCAGTGGGGTGGGCTGTTTCAATCTCCTACTCCTAACCCCCTCCACCGCTGGCTACACCAATACTAAGAAGGCTATCCAGGTAGCGTTGCGAGTACACAACGAGAACATCCGGGCAACCAGTGAAAACATAAAAGAAAATGCGGGCTGTGGCCCCCCGCTATTTGCACAGTACCACATTACATATGCTAGATAGTGCCCAAACGTGTTACAAAAGTATTACTTCCGAGTTGTTTGTTCACAATATCGCTGAAGCTGTACCTTCTCGTAGCTGAAGTTTTGTTTTTCATTTCCAACAGTGACGAACGAATGGCAGATAGACGGTACCATGCAGACGCTTGAATGCCATCTTTTGGCGCTCAGACACCGCGTGTTGAGCTCTTTGCAACGCAAGCAGTCCGCGTGTTTTGCGGCGCGGGATTTAAGTTTGTGGCTGGCAACGTCACCAGCCGTCATGTTGTGCCGAAAGGCATTTCATACACATGTACTGTCGATTACGGAAGGGCCCGCAATTAGTTATTTCTGATGTTTGTAGCAACAGATATAATATTACTTTTATATCAATGTTGAAGCTATCGTTGTATGATGATCTCGCTTGAAGAAAAAGCTATATATATATAGCGTGTTCCAGCTAAAAAAGCAACACGTAATAAAAAAATTAATGTAGGCGATATGCCTCTCAAATTGGTGTAGTATTGTTCGGAGCCACATAGAACACTTTAGAATATTTTTTTCCGATCCTCCAAGCTCGGTAATTTAGAAATATTGCTTAAAGAACTTCTTCAATAGCACCTCTAGCGAAAAATCTTCAATAGAAGATTTGTAGAGCTTGTTGAGAAACGTCAGAGTTTTTAATGTATGCTAAGGTAGCTGGCCTGTTTAATTTTTTTTCAGCCTTTCTTTAAAACTCGTGGATTTTAAAAAATACACGTGATTACCGCCTTAGGCGCGGCGCTTTTATTGCCCTTAAATGTGAGTTGAACAAATTATGAAAAGATGCGTTGCGCACAGAGGTCGATTGAAAGGGCTGTCGGTGACTGTGGCATGGAAGTTAAGCGGAAAAATGGGCGTACCGTTTTAAGAAAAAAGATTTCCTAAATGAAAAAGCGGCCGCCACCTGCAAATGCCTTATACGAGACCTTAGGCAGCGTATTGTGCAGCGTAGGCATTTTTTTTTCTTTTCCTTTCGCACCAATGAAGAAACACATTGGAAGGGGCGAGGGTGACAGCGTGATGAAGGAGCGAGATAAAAAATTCACTCACACGTGGCGGCACCTTTTTCGTCCAAGGATTTATACTTTTTTTTTTGAGACAGTTAGCCCCTGCCATCACTTAATGTCCATCGCAGTAACCGATAGCCTGTTCAATGGCGCTACATGCGGAGGCGCCTTTGATAATTTGGTCAACTTACCATTGAGGGCGCTAAAAGCGGTGCGCGTTAGAGGGCAGTCACGTGGTATTTTTTGTTAGTTCTCGCGATTTAAAGAAAGGCTGGAAAAAAATAAGTAGGGGATTATCTTAGCATCGATTAAAAATACCGATGTTTCTGAGCAAGCGCTACAACCTCGGCACTCAAGATTGTTCGCTAAAGTTACTATTTAAAAAGGTAATTAAGCAATCTTTGTTAATTGCCGAGCTTGGCAGACTCGAAAAAATATCTTGACGTGCTTTGTATAGCTCAGTAAAACACTGCGTCAATTTGAGACCTTCTTTTATACTTGGTACTTTTTTGCTGAAACACCCGGATATATATATATATCTATATATATATATATATATATATATTGGATATTACATCGGGGAGCTTAACAACGCATACCACTCATAACACAAAGTATAAAGTATAAGCGGACGCGCATCTTGTCTTATCTTAATGCAACACTGGACATGAGGTCGTATATATATATATATATATATATATATATATATATATATATATATATATATATATATATATATATATATATATATATATATATATATATATATATATATATATATATACGACCTCATGTCCAGTGTTGCATTAAGATAAGACAAGATGCGCGTCCGCTTATACTTTATACTTTGTGTTATGAGTGGTATGCGTTGTTAAGCTCCCCGATGTAATATCCAAATTGAGCTTACGGTGTAAGTAAGCGGGCAAAATACAGTGTAAAGGGCTGCGCGATAATCGCAACTATTAATGACAGGATTTAGTTTACAGAGGCTGCGTCTTCTTTAAACTTCAACAAGGATAGGCTGATCACTTCCCGGTGGGACGTCGAACTAGAAAAAAGAAACACTAAAATCACCTTGAGAAGAGTGAGGGCTTTTGTGACCGTGTCTGGATCCAAGTACTCCCGGTAGAGATTCAGGAAGCCAAAGTGGGACACAGTCTTGCCCCAAATCTCGTCAATCACGGTGAAGAATTTAGGATTCTTGGAGTCTGTATCTAAGAGTACAGACCTGCAGAAGGAAATATACGCAAAGGTCAGCTACCATAAATCGGATACGCATACACAGAAGTGTGCAGTATTAGCGGTGAGTATTGGCACCCCTCCTAACGAAGACTAACATAGTACGCGGTGCGCGTCCCCTACCAATATCCCTTTACCTCACGGAGTGTTTCAACGCTCTTATAGAGTTCAGTGTGCAGTAGTAAGTTCGTTTTTTATTAATACAGAAAATTTTAGTTATACCGAAAGCAACATGACCGACAACAAAGGAATAGGCGAAACGAAATGTAGTTTTTTGGACCTCCGTAGTGATGTTGTTTAGAAGACAGTGATGCATCAACATTGCTTCGGCCTGTCGGTATACCTCCACGGGCGCTTTTTTTTTTTCGTTATGACCTTGCTTAATGCACAGATACTGCAACACGTGTTGCCACTCGGCACAGGATACACCACAACCTATGGGATTATACATTCACTAATGATTAAAATGTTCTATGAAACACGAGCGGTTCAGTTTATCCGGTAACTAACGATAACATCCTTGATTACCGAAAAGCGCTGCAAGGTTTGATGAGGTATAAATGCAAACATTTATGCGAAAGAACTTAAGAGTCCGAAATGGTCAAAAAGCCGGCGCATTTCACGGACGTTCACAGTGTGCAAGACCGACGATTGCGCTCGCCGCTATGGTAGTACTGCGAGTGTACTTGTCCTCAGCACAAGTTCGCCCAATAAATACTTCAAACTTTATCGGGTTGAGTCGCCTTCTTTACCGTCACGACAAAGTGAAAGTATATCAAAGGAATTTATTTTGCTCAACTCGAAAGACTTAGGCTGCCCATCAAACGCGAAAATTGACCGCCAGCGTCGGCGGCGTCAACAAGAGTGATGCAAGAAATCACCTCGTGATGACGTACCATATACCGCCATCATGGCGTCAAAGATCGCTCAAAATATACGGCGTCATCATGACGTCACATGACGTGACGTCAAGTGAAGACGCCTTGACATGACATCGTCGCTTTGTCAAAGGTGGGCCGATCACGGAGGCAGCGCAAAAGCATGTGAGGTGCAAGAAGCTCCTAATGCTTCGAATGCTAGAGGCAGCGTAAAACCACAATAGGTACGGAAAGCTTTCGCGGGGGATTGGGGGAGAATCAGTGTATCGACTGAGAGAAAAAAGATGGTTTTCACCTTCGAGTCGTCTTAGGCAAATGCATGGAGACCCTGTGAGTTTGTCTTTTTCGTTTTTTACTTCCACGTACGACATGCGCAGTAGATCGTACGCAGGCGTGTTCACGCGTATGAACATGAGTCCATCACAGAAATAAGGTAATCGTCGAGAGAGAGCTCACAGTCTGTTGTTTGATCTTTCACTGGCTTAGACAGCGTATAGCTTCTACGAACGCTGAAATAGCTTTGAGCACAGTTAATTTAATTGCTTGCCATAACAAACCTATTTAAAACTTGAATGTTGTACAAATTATTAATTACAAAAGTTGAAGGGCCGGAGCAATCTGCGCGATACAAAAGCGTAAAAATGCTAATTATGCAAGTCGTCAGTTAAGGAGACGCAGTCTCGCCAATATCACTGCGTCGTTGGATGAAGCATTCAAGCTATTTTAATGTAGCACTAGGGGGCGAAACCAACGGTAATGTGTAAACTCAACCAAGAATCTCCAGATGATAGTGTGCTTTTCAGCAACAGTGAAACTGCAACGACAGTGAATGCATTAAACATAAAAGAAGTACATTATGTAAATGAAGAAGATTATGATCAGGCAATAGCATTGGGAGAAAAAAAAAGCATCGGCAATCAGTGTCTGAAACAGCTGCGCGCAAATGTTAGAAATAGCGGGCAAATATCCATAAGAAAGAAGCCTGCACAGGTGTCAACACCATTAAATTTATTTCAATCAAATTAAAGATAATCCATTAAATCAATCAATCATTCAATAAATCCATAAGCGAAAATATTTTGGAACGCACACCACAGGCCTATCGAAATCATTACGTTACTTACCGTTATGTTTAAAAAGGCGTAATGTATGCGCACACAGTGTAGGACGAAAGAAAAACCAAAGAAAATATTTAGGACGTCGTAGCAAGTGACTGAAGGAATCATATTCGGTAAACACCTACGGAGGTAATAATGTCAGTCTGTATTAGATATAAAAGAAGTATGTCGGCAATGTTCTCGTTATCATTGTCAGAAGAGAAATATGGAGAGATGCAGGCAAGTTAGTGCCTAGAACACGTAATGGGTTTTCAGTTACAGCGACGATGTCGACGCTAAGCGAAGCGCCCTCGATGACACAGAAGCTTGGGCGTTACTTTAATTTACAATGTTTCATGCCCCCGGGAAGAACCAGCGTGCGAGGATAAGTAGAGAACTTTGGCCTATGCCTGCGCTGTGCAGTATGCCTAAATGCGGTACGACGACGGCCATTACAGAAGCTTTATCGCCAATGGTCTATCTACGCACCGCACTCGTCGGCTTGTAATGCATGAACCCAGTGCGGTAACTTTATAGTATGACAGGTGTAGCTGTTTTCTTTTCTTCCAATGGGAGCTTGGTTCACACTCTTAAGCCTTCACGTGTGGTACCCGCTGCTGGTTGCAGCGCTCGCGCTTTAGTAAGCCAGAACATTCAGACGTGCTGCTGGGGGCTCTTGTCCGAATTGCGTGCACGGTTGCAGCCCATTTGAGAACGCATACAACCATGAACAATCATCGTGGAATGTACCACAAATTATGTATAAAAGGACTGCGCCTTTGATATGCGAACTACATTCTCGGAGAGCGACGCCAGAGCTCAAAGCTATCATTGTGTTTTGGGTGTTTCGCTTGGCGGCACTAAAGATTGCGCAATTCCGAAAGTAATGTTCAGCCTGCTGCATTCTTCTAGCGTCGCAACCGCGTGAAAAAATCGCAAGGTAAATTGACAGCAAGCACAGAAATCAAGTGCGCCTGCTCATTTGCTATAGGTTTCCTCTTCATTTATTTATATCAAACACAGCGAAGAATTTTATAGTAACATTTCTCGCGTTAGTTTCCTTATTGGACTCAAGCATTCGTCACGCGTCCACAGACACTCATAGGGTCCCTTACGCAATCGCCTGAGACGACTCGAAGGCAAAAGCCACCTTTTTCTTTTAGCAGCGGTGTTGTGCATGGAAAACTATCATCATCTTGTGTATATCCATCAATCAATATTTATATATTCTACCATATCTGTTAGCGATAGATGTACTTACTATTGCTTGTATTGCTTATGTATAGTGATGTTCCCACTCCTGCTTGGGCCCCAGTAGGGCCTGCAGTATTTGTAAATAAGTTTAGAAAATATCGTGAACGGGCTCGACCTCAATGGCATTCCAAGTCGCCTAGCAACGCGAAAAGAGGAATGAAAGTAGGAGGAGAGAAGAGAAGTGGAGAAGGCGAAATGAAATAAATAAAACGAAATAAAATGTCACGCGAGGAGACACTCGAACCCGCATACTCACGGTCCGAAGGCGAGCATCGCAACAACTCGGCTTTCCAGGCACGCTAGCAAAACAAGTGTTTATGAGGAACATACGATTGCGTTGCTATGGGTGGGAGAAGGACAAAACGAGGGAGAGACAACAAGAAAGACAGAGATAGTGAGAAGCACAGCATAATACCCTCTCACACGGGGCAACTTAAGTGCACTTGGAGGGAATGCACTTCACCGCTAGTGTCATTCACACGGTGTCACGCGAGAACGTTTAGTGACGCTCGTTACAGAGAGCACTTCCCGAGGAGTGCGTTCGCCATACTCACTTCACTGAGACGGAGTGTCTAGCCTCGGTAGCAGTGGCTCGAGAATAAATAAGTCATTATCCGAAGCTGAGTTCACGGCATTTTTAAGTACCATTTTCTTTATTTGGAATAGTTTTATGTATTAACACATATGGTGCGACGAAAAACTGCTCGGCTATTCTCGCTCTCAGGCAGTTTATAGCCACGACCGCCAGGGACATGTCCAGTACACGCCGCGTAATTGATACAGCCGCTGCATTTGTTCGTAAAGATTATCTTAAGGGCTGCCTATAGCTGTAACACATTATTGCTTAAAAACATTGCTTGAAATAAAACATATATGTTGTGCTACATAAGTACCCATCTTCATTACCATCATTTCCAAAGTAGGCTACCCCGTCTCGCGTAGCAGCGGGCCGCCAAAGTGACATTCTGGGGCGTAAGTCCACTCGCTCAAAATGACGCTAAGTTTGCCAGTGTAACCGAAATATAACCTTGTACAGTAGACTATAGGAAGAGAGTGAAAAGAGGAGTGGGGGTGAGGAGAAAAAGGGCTAGAGGACAGAGCAAAACAAAGCAGAACCTTGCATAATGTATGGAGCAAAGGGGTGGGAAAGGAAAACGATGGTGAGGAGGTGGGAAAGGAGGGGAGGGTGAAGCATAGAGTAGCGATGCATGGTATAGTAGAACAAGGGGTGGAAAAGGGATGTAACGATGAGGAGAAGGGATGTGAGGGGAAGGAGGAGGGGGTAAAACATAGCATACTATAGTATAGTGTAGCAAGGAAGGAGAAATGGAGGAGAGGGTTAGGAGGAGAAAAAAAATCACGCCATATCCACGAAGTGAATGACGATGAGTGAGCGAAGCTCCGGGGGTAATCTGGTAAACCGTCAATCTCCGTAAATTTTGCCCACTCGATCATCATACAAAGACCTGACGCAGAAACGCGGGGGCCCTCACGTATGACGTTAAGCTCACGGGAACGTTTGTTGTCGGCGTTGCCGTTTTGCCTTTCGAGGGCGAGAGCGCGTTCACGATCGTTTTCATCCATGGCAGAAAGAGAATGTGTGGTCTGGAACGCGCTTATACTTCGTGGTCATCAGCATCATCGTCCTCGTTATCACGTGTAGTGGGTATATTCCGCTATACTGGAACGCGCTTATTCTTCATGGTCATCAGTCGTCATCGTCATGGAACGCGCTTATACTTCATAATCATCAGCGTCATCGTCATCGTTATCACGTGTAGTGGGTACATTCCACTATACTGGAATGCGCTTATTCTCCATGGTCATCAGTCGTCATCGTCATCTTTATCAGATGGAGTGGATACATCCCACTATGCGTGGCTACCTACTACTACATACTACAAAGGAGGGACAGGCCCACAACCTGAGGAGCTTCGCCCCTAAAAGAGGAGGGGAATGCCACCAGCACCGCTGTTTCCTCAGTCTTCGGAACACTAGCGCGTAGCTGTCCTTATTTTAAATGCGAATGCATTTCTTAGTCGGGGGTTGTCGTGCGTCCCTGGTCGGCGTGCGCACAGATCTCTCCGCGCGCGTTCCTCCTCACCCCTAGCAACAGCTGCGCCGCGCCTAGCAACCGGAGCAGGTGGTGAGCGGCGGAGGGTAAAGGGGAGGAGGAGCGCGCGGGCCTGTGATGGCGCTCGCATCGCGGAGCTCGCTCCACGATGCGAGTACGGGAACTGATATCGCACGCCGTTGCCACGTCTCCCGTTCGAGACGCGTCTCCGTACAAGGACTTGTACACCCTTGCCTACACCGGAGACGGAGCCTTTGTGGTGACCGTGTACCTCGCGCCCAACCTCGCTCGGGGCGCCGTTGCCGGGAAGCTAGACGCGGCTATGGAAAGTGTGCGTGTGCGCTGCAAACCCTCTGATCCCATTGTCTTGGTCGGCGACTTCAACGTTGACGTGCGCAAGAAGAGTGGCGAGTGGCTGGTGGAGTACATGCAGACCAAGCACTCTATGCATTGTCTCTCTGCCGCCTCCGGCAACACGTGCCCCACTACCACTCACGGGAGTTGCATTGATCTCGTCTTTACGCAAAACTGTGACGCGCGTATGCTTCTCAAAGACCCTTTGACCGTGCACTTCAGCGACCACAAGGCGGTGATTGTGGTCGTCAGGTACAACGATAACACGAACAGGTGCTGACGTATGAATAAATAATGCTTACGTGCACACTCTCGTCTCTCTTCATTAATTAATCGCACACTCATCGGGTGCACCCAAATGCACTCGCATTTCCTCACGATCCCCTTCGGGGAGGTGCGGCTTTTTTTTTTCTTCTTCCGAGTCGATTTACTGTTCGTGGTTTTGCACTGCCTCCACGATCGGAGGCATTGAGAGTTTTCTGCACATCTCCTCGTTTTCCATTGCCTCCGTGATCAGATCGCGATGTCGTGTGATAGGTTCATAATCTCATTTGCATTTTGGCGATGTGTAACGTCATGATGGCGTCATATGGTGACGTCATCAACTAATGATTTTTGCACCAGTGGTGTCGACGCTGACGCCGAGTGTGAATCTTCGCGTTTGATTAGGCATGTAAGCTTGCGTTCGCCTTAGTAAATATTCTGGCAGCCTTGTGTTTCAAACCGATGGACGCCCACTCGCCTCTTTCGTAGTGGCAGGCAACACTATCTAATATTAGCTGCCACTCACCAAAAGTAACTGACGCTTAGCCAAGGACTTTTGGCCAACATTCGCCACGAGTTAGCTACCACTAGTCAAATCCAGCACACGCTAAGGAAAATCCTCCAGTAGTAAGGAGAGACAGCCAATATTAGTTTGAATGAGCCAACATAAGCTTACACTCATTAACAGTTAGCCAAGATTAAGGCAGTGATAGTCAACTGTTACCCAAAACTATAGAGACGATTACAATTACACAGTGCTAGCTGGAAGTTGGCGAAGCAGTTCAGTTTTGTGGGATGCAATACCAAGAAAGCTTACAAAAAATCTGGAGTGGAAGTTCTCGCAACCCATTGCCGAGAAATGTGAAGCCCCGGTTTGCCCTTCGTCTGTCTCGAAAACATGCTCTCTTCAGGAGGCTCCCGCTTAGAGATAAAGTGGTTTTCTTGTGTTAATGTGAACGCTATGCTAATTATGAAATAAGAGGTCGTTGTTCACGACGAAAGCAGCCTATCGAGATGAGTATTGATACTTAATCAAGAATAAAATATGCCCAGAATTTGTGGCTTCTCAAGGACACGTGTAACACGAAGGCACACGTAGAGCAATATCTGTCGCGAGCGTGCAAGGAACGCACCGCCTTCTCTACGCTACACGCAATATGGCGGATTTTTGGATTCACTTATGGTACGTAACTTCCACTACAGCAATATTTCCTCTTCCTTGTTGTTAAACACAGGACATCTCACGACACGTATGTCATGTAATCTCATTAGTCTTTTGTTTGGCACATTCACATGATCTGTCAACTACGGTAATAAATGCAATGACAATTAGCTATGCAATTCATGCCACGACAGATCTTTCACGACCTCATTTTATTTTACGCGCGAAAGGAAATTTCGGGTGGCGGCGCCATATTAAATTTCCCGCAGCAGTCGCCCATGGCTTCTGCTAGAGCCTACGTTGTTCCTAATTGTAGAAATGAAATACGTGGTCTTCTGAAGGAGTCAGGTACTTAACACAGAAAAACAATACTTCCTTCAGGTCGTGTGGCCGAAATACTAAAAGAAAAAACGCTTCGAAATCTGTGACGTCACTATCGGTGATTTCTGTTGGATATTTACAAGTGAAACTAGTTAAATTGGTTTTCTTGTCTATTAATATACCTATATTGCCGTTAGAGATTTTAGAGTATTTTTTATCAGTCTTATTTAACTTATTTGTTTTTCTTAAGCGTCCTTTTTACATGTATGTCATTTTCGTAAAAACACCGCAACGGCTTCAGGGTGTAATCATCATGTCATAAGTAGAGACCGGATTTTAGGCAAATGCCTATTTTGTTCACTGCGCTCATGTTGCCCAACTTTGACATACGAGCATGAATTAGAGGTTAAGGAGGGCGTTTATATTGTTTTTGTAGTGCCTGTACATGCCTATTTTAAAACTCGGGGCCTATATGAACACCATTTAGCCTCAAGTATCGCTTTCGAGTGCAGATTTAGACCGTTATTCATGTTACCGGGCGATTTGGGCAGCTCGGAACTTTATGGAGTTCAGCCTAGTTCTTCTAAGTTAGCCAACTTTCGGAAAAGAACGGCTAGCAGCAGTGAAATGGGCCGCGCCGGACAGAATACGCCACCGCGCTGACTAAGCGCGAGAGGTTGGCGAATGCGAAACCGCAAGGACCGCAAATGAAGAAAAAAAATTATGGGAGCTTGGCACTAGTTGCGCCAAGCCTCAAGGAAGAGCGAAGCTGGGAGGCCTTACTTGTTTTTCTTTATATTTCTTGCTTTCTCTTTGTCCCTGTTTCTCGTATCTCTTTTTTTTTTGTATCTGTTTCTCTCTATTTCTCTTTCTCTATATCTTTCTCTTTCTCACTCTTTCTATCTTTCTATTTATCCCTTCCTCTTTCTTTCAATCTCTTTTTCTCTCTCTGCTTCTTTCTCTTTCTTTGTTTCTCTCTTTTTTCGCTCTTTGTCTCTATCTCTGTTTTTTTCTATCTCTTTTTCGTGTCTATTTCACCTTTCTACTATTTCTCTATATTTTTCTCTTTCTCTTTTATTCTAGTGACCTTTCTGTCTTTGTCTCTATTTCTTTCTCTCTATTTTCTCTTTCATTCTATCTCTCCCTTTCAAGTATTTCACGTGCTCAACATCGCCGAGCAGAGTTTTCGTTTAATGCTCACACCGACTCGCCAGTGGGGCTTGCCCAATTCTTGCGGCGCGTACCCACCTGAGGAGTTCTGCACGGAAGACCACAAGTTACCGATAGCTTAAACAGTTTCACTGTAAAGGAAATGAACAGCACACGTGCCGGTTCATGATGATGATAGTTTCTGCGACGGAACACAATTTACCGACACCTCAAACAGCGTCGCTGTTAAAACGCGGTGTTCACGCGGCTTTTGTTTTGTTTGTAATTCACTTTTTAGGTGCTCGCCGACACTGGAGAAGTCTTCCCTACGCGATTCCACCCGGCCAATACGAGGCATCCCTCCCTTCTCCTATTTTAGCGGCCTTGCTATCTGCTTCTCTTCTGCGCTTCTCAACCATGCTGAAAAGAAAGAGGCCCGGGAGTTTGTTAATTCGACAGTGGACACTTGACTCACCATGCTACAGAATAGAAGAAGAGACCGTGTTCCGCGAAGTATGCAGGGAACAAGGACGTTTGCACGGCTTTGTTCAACTGTTGGCGCCTTTATGCAATTATAAACAGTAACATTTCTTGCTTTCCTGTTATGGGTACAGATCGCACACGTTTTTCTTTTAAAGTTATTTGCATTTATGTAAAATTTATTGTGCCTATATATACGGCCTTGAAGCCCTAAAAAGTTGTATTGCCTACTCATTTTCGGCGTTTAAAACACGCTTTTTTAATGTCTAAGATTCCGGCCTGTAGTCATAAGTACCATTCTTGCCATGTTTTGTATAGCTTGTTTAACTTTAATTAATGCAATCTAATTTCGGCCATGTTTGTGAGACAATAATGTCATGACAATGCCCCATTTGCTAGATGCATGTGACGTAGCCCGCTATTTAAGTGGGGGCGGATGCTACTCGTAGTGCACTGCACTCTGTGCAAGGAGCACTCGTGGCCATACTACTATTGGTAGCGTTGGAAGTGACATCATCACAGCCATTAGCCCGGCGTCTATGGCGGATGCTGCCACCAGAACGGCAGTAGATGTTCTTGTAATTACGAAGGCATAGAAGCTTGCAGCCGTTACAGCAACGATCGCTTACGATTGGCACCCATCTGGGGAAAAGGGAAGGCTGGACACCCGATTTCCGGCATACGGCGCGGGTATCTAGGCTAGGAGGCATTCGTCATGGCATTGACATTCTGGTACTGCATACCGACGCAATAAAATGACCAAACTGGCATCGCGATGTCTTGCCATTGATATCTCATGTTATTCACGCATGTTAAAGAGACATGCGTGAATAACATGTCATGAACCGATGTCAAGAACTGTAGTTTTTATTGGCGATACCATCATGCCATGCCATGCGAATTTATACATTTATATGCGAAGAAAACTAAACCACGACAGCTACGAGGCTTTTGAGAATAGATAGATAGATAGATAGATAGATAGATAGATAGATAGATAGATAGATAGATAGATAGATAGATAGATAGATAGATAGATAGATAGATAGATAGATAGATAGATAGATAGATAGATAGATAGATAGATAGATAGATAGATAGATAGATAGATAGATAGATAGATAGATAGATAGATAGATAGATGCGTTCAAAATCTTTTTAGTTCACCAATAAAAGCTTCGCCTTTAATATCTACCAATTTCTGTTACCCACTGCACGAACTCTTATACTCATGAGAAAATTGGAACACTTTGTAAACTTTTGCTTCGCTTAAGCTTTAGCGGTTACAAGGGCTTTTGAAAACGCTGAAATAGAAGAAGGAATTCACTCACTCGGGCGCAAAGGATAATCCCATCTTCGTCTTGCTGTACATCACCGCTTTAAAGATAAAGTACTGAGGACCCAGCTCCAGCTGGGTGATGCCCGAGAGGAAGTTGCTCTTGCCGTTCTTGTACAGGGAGTCGTAGAACATGTAGTCGCACATGCCGTCAACAGGCAGGTAGCCCACACTGGTGCGCACCGGTTCAGACACAGTACAGACATATGGATAAGAAGGCAGGGGTAGGGCCGCTGTCGAGAATAACCAGTGAATCAGCCAAACATATCAAAGCAGGTACATCTATGCATTCGCTCGTCGCAGAAAACTACGTGGAAAGATTACCGGCCTGAACGCTTTCAGGCGAAGAGGTGCCCTTCGGCGAATGCAGCACCTTTTATCGCACACTGTTAATCAGGTCCCGCTTAAACTGCTAGATATAGCCAGGAAACAGGACATTTTCCGCCTGGCTTCCTGGATATAGCCAGCATTTACCTAGGACCTGACTGAGAGTGTACCTCGTGGTAAATCACGCCTAAAAATTACACCATCTCCCGCTAAAGGGGACCATGAGGCGATGCGAAGCCGGAGCACTTGCACGATCGCGTTCCGTTGGCGTTCGTTGGGCATACTACCGACCTCGTGTCGCGGAACGCGAAGAGGGACGCTACGCGCGTCGTATCTTCCATCTAGCCTGGGCGTTAATTCTCACAGGGCGAGCGGGGAACGCGGTCGACAGGCGGGTGAGAGGGGGACAGCGTGGGAGAGGAGAGAGAAGCGGAGGGTACGCGCATGCGCTCGAGCTCATCGCGGCGTTGCGCAGGAAAGAATTTCGGCATGTCTAGCCCGCGTTTCAGAGGAAGAGAGGTAAGGGGGAGGGGAGAGGGAAAGTGGAAAGGGGAAGGGGAGAGGGAAAGTGGAGAGGGTGAGTGAAGAGGAGGTGTGTGGAGAGGGTATGCGCATGCGCAGTAAGGGTGGTCACGCCGCACACCACCACAACCGGATTGAGCTGCGCCTTAAGATACTTCGCATCTAAAAGATTGGTGTCTACAGAAATATCATTTTTTCCGAGCTGAGTGGGCAATCCCATACTGACTGGTGTCGCTGACCTTCCTCCATTCACCAATAGAGTTATAAAGGCAGGAATCAATTACAGCATTGAACATCGTACCCTGCCTCCTTAGCCGAAATTAGACAACATGGGATCTACATGTCACAGCAGGTGTACTGCGATTTACTGGGACCGGTAATGACAGTGCTAATTTACCTGCAGGTGGTCCGCTGGGGACAGGAATAGTCGGAGAAGGCCGCGGCCGCCGAGTGGCTAAAACGAGAAGAAAAAAGAACAAACAAAAACGAAATTTTCAAAATAGTCGTATTATTCTGCCGGTTTACAGGCGTGCAAGCAACTCGAAGTCACCGTATCGTTAATACATTCCAACAATATATAACAAATCCCACCAATTGCCTCTTCGGTTGAAACATTCACCAGCCAGCCAGGTTTGCCGATCTCTCGAGCGACATCACAATGACCGCGAAAGTTTTCACAAAATAAGGCGGCGGCAATAATCATGCAATGTGAGCAACAGTAAATTAAGATAAATATTTACGTTTGGATACATTTTGCACATTTGTCCTTGCCTATTTGTTATCTCACAAGCTGGCTGCAGTACTGTGCAGGCTGCGAGACTGCTTAGGAAAAAGGAACAGCGACAGCCCCACAACATCTGTTCATCCGCGCCGCCTTGTCTGCTCCACGACTGGATGGCATCAGTCATGGTGTCACCGAGTAAAGACAAGCAGACACAGGCAGCACAAGTGCCGAAAAAGTCAGTTTCGTGGCAAGGGCGAAGCACTAACTGCGATAGCACCAATTTGGGATGTTTTACGAAGTAACGCTAGCAGCTAACTCCGTTAGGATCCAATCTGGCGTAACTGTACAAAAACTTAGAGGACACTTGAGCTTCGCCTTGAAGAGGAGAACGCGATAGCTTAATCGGGCCTTGTGCGCATCGCCTTCTCAAATGCTAGCCTCGCTTCGGTTCTCGGTGCATGCCTCAACCGTGCCATAAGAAAACGACGACTGTGCGTGTAACATTGGCCATTTAAGAGCATGCTAGAAAGCCGACTGCGAGTAGAGTTAAGTGCCCACTAAGCCATAATTCTAGAGGCCAAGCACTTTAGGGTTTCGGCGTGTCGGCGTGCATCGTGCATCGTCGTCGCTGTCGGGGTGGTCCATTTTCTTGAGCGCAAGAGCGAGCGCCACTGCCTCAGCGCTTGCCGTGTGGCGAGAGAGAGCGAACGGCGCGCGTTCACTATGGAAACGCTCTTTCTCCGATGAACGCTGACGGGACCATTCATTAAAAGTACGCGAATATAAGTGCCGAACAAGTGCTTTCGCAAATACCTTTTTTCCGAAAACTATACACGAATGGAATAGTCTTTCGTCAAGTATTGTTACCGCGCCCACACAGCGCTCCCATCACTTTTAATAGGATATGCTGTTAACTAATGTAGCTTTCTTTTCGTCTATTGTCAATGTTTTTTCATTTAGCAAAGGCAGAAATGTCCAGCCCATGTATTTTGTGCAAATTTTGTATGCTGGGATTTACATATTTTGATTTGTTTTTGTTTTGTACCGCGCAATTTTTCTTTGACGTGTATGTACTTTCGTGGCGCGAATTTGTACTCGTTCGTAAAACGGACGGAGGCGGTCCGTTTTTTCCAGCCGCACGCGAATGGTCAATGTAGGGCCGTGACGTCTGTCACGGTTCACATTGACCATTCGCTTCCGGCTGGAAATAACGGACCGCCTCCGTCCGTTTTAAGAACGCGTACAAAAACCCGCCATTGATTTGTAAACCCCCTACCATTCACCTAGAGGCCTTGTAGGTACACGAATAAATAAATAAATAAAATAAATAAATAAATAAATAAACTACCATCTCGCAAGGGACGAGAACGCAACCTCGCCCGCGAGAGACAACGCCGACGCAGGCAGCGTCTGCTAGCAAGTTTCTTGTTTGAAAAAACCGACTACTCGCGCTGCAAAACCGTTTACGTGCCACCCCGTATATATAGGAATTGGATCTTGACCTGCAGTGTAGTGCCGGTGGGAGATTTCTCCTGTGCGTAGTTCAACACCAAAGATTCGCACCATGCACGTTAACTAATAGAGAACTGCGGGTCTCTGTTTAATCTTTCTTCTGTCTCTCATTGCCCATTAGGTGTGATTTTGCTTTCGGAAACACCGGCGCACACTGCATTATTCGCCTCTCCGCAGGATTCACGTTAGTGGAGCTGAAACACCCTTCCCTACGTGCTACGCCCCTCCCGATTTTTTTTTCCTTTTGCGAATCAGTGAAAGGCCCTCTACGCTTCTGTAAGGGAAAACACAATACTACGCAGCTGTTCACATTTTTGATTATTTTGATGACCAAATAAAGTGTTCCATCTTGGACACCTCGCTTGCGGTCTTCGTCGACGTCACGACCACGTGACATCTGGTGGAGGTGCTGCTTCGCACATGTTCCGGTCGCCACCGTCAGGCCGTGAAACCAGTGATGATTAAATACATCTGAGCGCTTTGTAATGGGTGGGCCTTTAAAACGCCGACTCATTGCGCAGTTCATATAGCCACGTGCGTTTCTTATTATCACTTTTGCTGCATGCGGTTTTCGCCCACAAAACTGTCAGCAACGCTCAGCGCAAACCGCGCCTCATTGTTCGAGAAGCTTCGCGATTGTTGTAGATCGTTTTGTTAAGATTGCGCGGAGGCCGCGAACAGCCTAAATTATTCCAGAGCTTGCGCGACCACCAGTGATAAGACTGGAATATTCCACGTCACATGTATAAATGCTGACGCGCTTCACCACTTGTCAGTTGATCGACGCTCGACGCTCTGTTCGCCGCAATCAGTGTATACCGTGTGTATTGCTGTAAATTAACTTTTCCTTCCTAGGCCACAAGTTCGGCCAAATAAAGTGTTCCATCTTGGACACCTCGCCTGCGGTCTTCGTCGACGTCACGACCACGTGACATCTGGTGGAGGTGCTGCTTCGCTCATGTTCCGGTCGCCCCCGTCAGGCCGTGAACCCAGTCCGGGCCGCAACAAAGACATCGACGCCTACCCCGATCAGCGAGCAAGCCGCAGGAAACAAGGACTACCTCCAGAATACGAGCCTTTACCCGACAAGACCAGGAACACCCCGACCATGACCACCACAACAGCGATAATGACAGCAACCATGCCGTCTGCACCCGTGCAGCTAAAGCGCCCAAAGGAACCACCGACCTTTCGCGGATCATGTGCTGAAGACCTGGAACGCTGGCTGGAGAAGTACGACCGCGTCGCCATTTTTAACGAATGGACCGGTGAACACAAGTTAAGACACGTCTACTTCGCCTTGGAGGACTCTGCCCGAACTTGGTTCGAGAACCAAAAGCGAAGCCTCACGACGTGGGACATTTTCGCACAAGATTCCTTGCCACATTCACGAGTGTCGTCCGCAAGGAGAGGGCCGAAGCTCTGCTGCAAACCCGTGTGCAGCTTCCAAACGAGAACGTGGCGCTGTACGCGGAAGAGATGAGCAGACTGTTCCGACACGTTGACCCAGCCATGCGCGAGGACAGGAAAGTCCGCTTCCTCATGGGAGGGGTAAAGCAAGAGCTCTTCGCTGGGCTGATGCGGAACCCACCCTCGACAGTCCAAGAATTCATCCCAGAGGCGGCGACGATTGCGAAGACGCTGAAAATGCGCAACCGTCAGTATAATTGCCGATCGATTCAAGACAGCCCATCTGTTCATATCGTCGGCTCTGACGACCTGCGCGAAACGATCCCAGCGATCGTGCGGGAAGAACTGCGCAAGCTCTTGCCCTCAACCCAGCCTCAAGTTGCATCGATCGCTGACATCGTCCGAGAGGAAATCCAGCAGTCGCTGGGCACCCCCGAGTCTGCGCTGCCGCAGCTGCAAGCAGTGGCCTATGCTGCTGCAGCCCGACGCAACGCCCCCCTCCTCACCCAAGTCAAGACGCCGCGCCGCCTCAGCAGTTCCGCCGCCAGGCACCACCACCGCCGCCACCGACGTCATACCGCCCGCCAGCCGGCCAACAATGCACACCGAGGAAGAGCGACGTTCGGCGCGCCCCCGACCACCGCCCACTCTGCTACCATTGCGGAGAAGCTGGCCACAATTATCGCCTCTGCCATTACCGACAGATGGGACTGCGTGGGTTCGCCATCGACGCGCCGCGTCCACAGCGAGGGGAAAAACCACGTGACATCGCCGACTACGCAATGGACGCCCCGACAACCTTCCCGTTCGCCGTCGCCAGCCCGCTACGTCTCTCCCCAACGCCGACCATACACTGGCCCAACTCTAGCCGGTCATCTAGCACGTATCCGGAAACTAAGGGTAACAACCGATGGAGGTGCCGTTGCTGTACAACGAAATACTGAAGATCCTCCGCCGTCGACGACGACGCCGCGACGAAGACCCGATCCCGCGCCGCACGCCGAACGACGTTCTGAAGACGAAACTTTGCGACCGGAAGAAGACTTGGCGACGCAGCGCGGAAGCAACGGTGCAAACCGACGTAGCCGTGACCCGACGCCGCGACGTAACCGCAACGCAAGACGGCGGACTAGCGACCTCGACGTACTATTCGACGGACACAACGTTACCGCTCTGGTCGACACTGGGGCCAACTATTCCGTCGTCAGTGGGTCATTCGCCGGGAATTTGAGGAAAGTTAAGACTGCTTGGGAAGGACCTGAAATCCGCACCACTGGAGGTCATTTGATAACGCTGGCTGCAGTCTGCACAGCAAGAATCAACATCAGTGACCGAACTTACCCTGCGAGCTTTCTTATCCTGCAGCACTGTTCCAGAGGCGTGATACTTGGGATGGACTTCCTAAGTGAACACAGTGCCGTAATAGACCTGAGATCTGAGTCCATAACTCTATCCTCAAAAGAAGCTCTCCCACCCCCCACGACGCCAAGAAACGACGCCTTAAGTATGCTCGACGAGCAGGTCACCATACCACCTCTCTCCAGCGTCATTATTTCCGTCTGCACCGAAAGAGCCACCGACTTGGAAGGCGTCATCCAGGGTAATCAGCACCTGTTGCTCAATCAAGACGTTTGCGTCGCAAGAGGAATAGCCGAGCTTCGTGGAGGAAAAACAAACGTGATGCTCACGAATTTCAGCTACAAGTACAAGCACGTGAATAAGGGTATGACAGTCGCCTTCATTGAATAAATTTTGGAAGCCAGCAATGCCTTCATTCTCACAGATTTAACCGAAGCTTCCGCAAAAACGCCAGGGCCGGAACCTGCTTTTGACGCCAACCCAAGTATTTCCCGGCCCAAGCAAGAACAGATCAAATCCCTGCTCCAACGATACAAGGACTGCATCTCGTCGTCGTCACGAATTCGACAAAGTGCGGTGGCGAAACGCCGAATTATAACGGAGGAAAGTGCGAGGCCCTTCCGTCAGAGCCCCTACAGAGTTTCGACTCGAGAGCGCGACGCGATAAAGAAACAAGTCGACAAGATGCTACGCGACAATATTGCCACGCCCGCATCTCCTTTTATTTTGATGTATTCGGCTTTGACCAGCAAGGGCTGTTATCAACGCTCGACGCTGACCGTGCCGCAGTGTTCGAGAAGCTTCGCAAGTGTAGTAGATCGTTTTTTAGGATTGCACGCAGGACGCGAATCGTCTAGATTATTCCAGTGCTTGCGCGACAACCAGTGATAAGACTGGAAATGTCGATGCGTGATGTATAAAGGCGGCGCATCCCAGCCATGACCAGTTTTTCGACGGTCGACGCCCTGTTCACCGCTATCAGTGTACAGCGTGTATTGCTGTAGTTTGACTTTTCATTTCCCGGCCACAAGTTCGGCCAAATAAACAGTTTCATCTTGAACACGCCGGCTGCTGTATTCATCGACGTCACGACCACGTGACATCTGGTGGAGGTGCTGCCTTCTTGATGTTCCGGACACCTACGAAGAGCCGGGAACCAAGCCCACAGCGTGAAAAAGACGTCGAAGACCTCGTGCAACAAGAAGACCCGGAAGACATCTCGGATCGTCGAGCTAGCCGCAGGCAGCTAGGACTACAACCCGAGTTCGGACCATTACCCGACGAGAACAAGACCACGACGACGAACACGACAGGCACCATGACGGCTGCTGTGTCACCTCAACGAGTCGTCATGAATCAGCCCAGGGAGCCGCCGAATTTCCAAGGGTCACCATGTGAAGACCCGGAAAGCTGGTTGGAAAAATACGACCGAGTTGCTCACTTCAACAACAGGGACTGTGACGAGAAACTTCGCCACGTTTACTTCGCCCTTGAAGATAGCGCCAGGACCTGGTTCGAAAACAGAGAGGCCACCTTGACGATCTGGGACCTATTTCCCACCGCATTCCTTGGAACCTTCGCAAGTGTCGTGCGTAAGGAAAGGGCCCAGACCGTCCTGGAAAGCCGTATACAGCTCCCAAACGAGAACGTCGGAGTATACACAGAAGAAATGACCCGCCTGTTCCGTCACGCCGACCCTGCCATGTCTGAGGAGAAGCAGCTCCGATTCCTAATGCGAGGAATCAAGCAAGAGCTGTTCGCGAACTTTGTTCGCAACCCGCCCAGAAGTGTCAACGAATTCCTAACAGAGGCCACAACAATAGAAAAGGCGCTTGAGTTGCGGACAAGATAGTACAACCGCCGCCCATCAATAACTGACTACGCCGAAGTTCAAGCCCTCAGCACCGACGACCTGCGCGAGACCATCCGAGCGGTCGTGCGTGAAGAGCTGCGTAAGTTTTCGGAATCGCAGCCTCGAGTGGACTCAATCACAGACATTGTTCGTGAGGAAGTTAGGCAATCGCTTGGAATTCCCGAAGCACCGCAGGCACAGGCGGAAGCCATGAGCTATGCTGCTGCAGCCCGACGCAACCCCCCCCTCCTCGCCCGCGTCAAGACGCCGCGTCGCCGCAGCAGTTCCGCCGCCAGGCACCGCCGCCACCACCACCGACGCCATACCGCCCGCCGACAGGACAATGCTGCGCCCCCCGAAAGACCGACGTTTGGCGTGCCCCTGACAACCGACCGCTCTGCTATCACTGCGGGGAAGCCGGCCACACATACCGCCGCTGCCAGTACCGTCAGATGGGGCTACGCGGAGTCGCCGTCAACGCGCCGCGCCCAGAGCCAGGCGAACGGCCTCGCGACATCCACGACTACCTCACCGGAACACAGTGGCAAAGACGACGACCTTCCCGCTCGCCGTCGCCCGGCAGCGCTGTCACCGCAGCGCCGGCAGTACACTGGCCCAAACCGGGGCCGGTCGCCTAGCCCGTATCCGGAAAACTAAGGGCAGCAACCGATGGAGGTGCGGTTGCTGTACGACGAACTACCGAATATCCTCCGCCGACGACGACGACGCCGCGACCAACTTCCGCGCCCCCGCCACACGCCGAACGACGTCCTGAAGACGAAACTTTGCAAACGGAAGCAGACCTGACGACGCAACTCGGAAGCAGCGGTGCAAACCGACGTAGCCGTGACCCGACGCCGCGACGTAACCGCAACGCAAGACGGCGGACTAGCGACCTCGACGTTCTGATCGACGGCCACAACGTCACCGCTCTCGTCGATACTGGAGCCGACTATTCCATCATCAGTGGGCCGTTCGTCGAAATGTTGAAGAAAGTTAGGACTGCTAGGGAAGGCCCCGAGATCCGGACCGCTGGAGGCCATCTAATAACGCCGTCTGGAGTCTGCACAGCATCACTTATGCTGCGAGCTTCGTAATCTTGCAACATTGCTTGAGGGATGTCATACTTGGCATGGACGTCTTAAACCATCACGGCGCCGTCATCGACCTAAGACCAAGTCGATAACTCTATCGTCGGAGAAAGCAACACCGCCGGATACGAACCCATGTCAGGGCCCTGGACCTGCTCGAGGATCAAGTCACCATTCCTCCTAGATCCAGCGTCATAATTCCCGTCGGCACCGAAACGGCTGAATGCATCGAAGGTGTCATCGAGAGCGATCAGCGTTTGCTGCTAGACCGTGACATTTGCGTCGCAAGAGGCATTGCTCGGCTGTATGAAGGAAAAGGAAGCGTGATGCTAACGAATTTCAGCCAACAATACGGACACCTGAGCAGGGGCACGACGATTGCGTACATCGAAGAAATCTTGGCTGTCAGCGATGCGCTTGCCTTTTCAGATTTTGACGAAGCTACAATGACAACCGCAACGCCTGAGCCATCCTTCGACGTAAACCCAAGCCTTCCCGTCGGCCAACAGCAACAGCTCCGATGCCTTCTGAAGAAATACAAGGACAGTTTCTCGTTGTCATCACGGGTCCGGCAAAGGCCCCTTGCTAAAGACCGTATCATAACGGAAGAAAATTCTCGACCACTCCGTCAGAGTCCCTACCGGGTTTCGACGCGGGAAAGAGACGCCGTTAAGAAACAAGTCGACGAAATGATACGCGACGGCATCATCCAGCCGTCCAAGAGTCCGTGAGCGTCTCCCGTAGTGTTAGTCAGGAAGAAGGATGGAACCCTACGTTTCTGCGTCGATTATCGTCGCCTGAACAAAATCACGAAGAAGGACGTGTACCCTCTTCCACGGATAGACGACGCCTTGGATCGACTCCACGTACTTTTCGTCGATGGACCTCAAGACCGGGTGCTGGCAAATCGACAAATGGCAAATCGAGTTGGCAAGTCGACGAGAGAGACCGAGAAAAGACGACCTTTATAACACCAGACGGCCTGTTCGAGTACAAGGTCATGCCCTTTGGTCTTTGTTCGGCACCTGCGACATTCCAACGTGTTATGGACACAGTGCTGGCTGGCTTGAAGTGGCAGACGTGCCTTGTGTACATGGACGACGCCGTTGTGTTTGCCTCAAGCTTCGACGAACACCTCCGGCGCCTTGAAGCTGTACTTGAAACAATCAAGACCTCCGGCCTCACCTTGAAGCCTGAAAAGTGCCGCTTCGCGTACTAGGAGCTCTTGTTTTTGGGTCACGTTATCAGAAGGGATAGTGTTCGCCCAAACCCGCGGAAAACAGCTGCTGTCGCTGCCTTCCCGCCACCCACTGACACGAAAGCCGTGCGCCGTTTTCTCTGCTTGTGCGCCTACTACAGGCGCTTCAAGGAATTTTCACGAATCACCGAGCCGCTAACTCACCTCACGAAGACCGACGTGCCATTCAAGTGGGAAACGGCGCAAATTAAAGCATTTGAAGAACTGAAACGACGCCTTCAGATGCCTCCGATACTAGCGCATTTCGATGAATACGCCCGATACGGAAATCCACAGAGACGCAAGGTATTCCGAAGGTATTCAAGCGAGGACTGCCGTTGTTTTTCGTACAGAACGGCGTTCTCCTGAAGAAGAACTTTTGCCACTTCGAACCGTCTATTTTCTCGTCGTGCCCTTATCATTGCGACCGGAAGTCCTCCAGGCCCTACACGACGACTCGACGGCTGGACACCTCGGTGTTTCCCGCACGCTCGCCAGAATACAGGAAAAACACTACTGGCCACGCCTTGCTGCCGACGTCGCCCACTATGTTAAGACTTGCCGTGATTGCCAGCGACGGAAGACACCGCCGACTAGGCCAGCGGGACTTCTGCAGCCAATCGAACCACCTCACCGGCAGTTACAGCAAATCGGGATGGACTTACTGGGGCCGTTCCCGACGTCCAGTACCGGAAACAAGTGGATCGTCGTGGCAACTGACTACCTCACCCGCTACACCGAGACAAAGGCCTTGCCCAAAGGCAGTGCCGCCGAGGTAGCCAAGTTCTTCGTGGAGCACATCGTCTTGCGTCATGGCGCCCCAGAGGCCCTCATCACAGACGGAGGTACCGCCTTTACTGCGACCCTAACTCAGGCGATCTTCACGTACAGCCAGACGAGCCACCGCCGCGCCACCACCTACCACCCGCAGACCAATGGCCTCACCGAGCGTCTAAATAAGACCATCGCCGACATGCTGGCCATGTGCGTCGAGGTCGAACACAAGATATGGGACGCCATCCTTCCGTACCTGACTTTCGCGTACAACACGGCCGTGCAAGAAACGACACAGATGACACCATACAAGTTGGTCTACGGAGCCCGGCAACGACGCTCGACGCCATGTTACCAAACGTGACCGACGAGGAAAACACCGACGTCACCACCTACCTACAACGCGCCGAAGAAGCTCGCCAGCTCGCCCGCCTGCGCATCAAGAACCAGCAGAGAGCCGACAGCCGTCGCTATAATCTTCCACGAGGCCACATGGAGTACCAACCTGGTGACCGTGTGTGGGTCTGGACGCCGATACGCCGACGTGGGCTCAGTGAAAACTTATTCGGCGATACTTCGGGCCATACAAGGTGCTTTCACGTCTCGGAGCTCTTGACTACGAGGTCGTCCCGGACGACATTACGAACTCCCAGCGACGCCGCGCACGACCTGAAGTCGTCCATGTCATGCGCCTTAAGCCGTTTTTCGCGCGTTAGCAAGCCCAGGCACTCTACTTTTTCCTTTCTTATTGAAATTCATTTGTGCATGCACTTGTTCCTACTTTTTTTCTTTTTCTCTTTTTTTCCTAGCTATGTTCTGTCGGAAGCATCGGGACGATGCCTTTTCAGAGGGGGGCAATGCCACGCCCGCTTCTCCTTTTATATTGATGTATTCGGGTTTGACCAGCAAGGGCTGTTATCAACGCTCCACGCTGACCGCGCCGCAGTGTTCGAGAAGCTTCGCGAGTGCAGTAGATCGTTTTGTTGAGATTGCCCGCAGGACGCGAATTGTCCAGATTATTCCCGTGTCTGCACGGCAACCAGTGATAAGACTGGAAATTTCGATGCGTGATGTATAAAAGACGGCGCATCCCAGCCATGAGCAGTTTTTCGACGGTCGACGCCCTGTTCACCGCTATCAGCGTACAGCGTGTATTGCTGCATTTTGGCTTTTCATTTCCCGGCCACAATTTCGCCCAAATAAACAGTTTCATCTTGAACACGCCGGCTGCTGTCTTCATCGACGTCACGGCCACGTGACAATATCATCCAGCCGTCCAAGAGCCCGTGGGCGTCACCCGTGGTGTTAGTGAAGAAGGACGGGACACTGCGCTTCTGCGTTGATTATCGGCGCCTGAACAAAATAATGAAGAAGGACGTGTACTCTCCTCCCACGGGTAGACGGCACCCTGAATCGACTTCAAAACGCGATGTACTTTTCGTAGATGGACTTGAAAACCGGCTATTGGCAGATCAAAGTAGACGAAAGAGACCGAGAAAATACCGCTTTTACATCACCCGACGGCCTCTTTGAGTTCAAGGTCATGCCTTCCGGTCTTTGCTCGGCACCTGCGACGTTCCAGCGCGTCATGGACACCGTGCTGGCGGATTGAAGTGTCAGACGTGCCTTGTTTATTTGGACGACGTCGTCGTGTTTTCCTCGACCTTCGACGAGCATCTCCGGCGGCTTGAGGCAGTACTTCAAGCAATCAAGACCTCTGGACTGACCATGAAGCCAGAAAATTGCCGATTCGCGTACGACGAGCTCTTGTTTCTGGGTCATGTGATCAGCAAGTCTGGAGTGCGCCCAGACCCGCGGAAAACAGCTGCCATCGCCGACTTCGCGCCACCCACCGACAAGGAGGCCGTGCGCCGATTTCTCAGCTTATGCGCCTATTACAGACGCTTCGTCAAAAACTTTTAACGGATCGCCGAAGCACTGACGCTACTCACGAAGACTAACGCGGAATTCAGGCGGGAAACGGCGCAAGTGCAAGCATTTCATGAACTTAAACGACGCCTGCAGACGCCACCCATACTTGCGCATTTCGACGATTGTGCCGATACGGAAATACACACCGACGCAAGCAGCGTAGGACTCGGTGCCGTCCTTGTGCAAGACTGACGGGCTTGAAAGGGTTATCAGTTCTGCTAGCCAGTCACTATCCAAGGCAGAAGCCAACTATTCCACAACAGAAAAGGAATGCATTGCCGTCTCTCTCCTTGCGCTAATAGTAGTCATGACGGTGATCGTGCTCTACGCATTCACCGTAGTGATAGGAAGGCGGTTTCGCCTTCACTCTAACGAACTTCGTCGGCAGTTTTGATCCTTAACTCGTTGGCAGCCTTATTTCAGGGACAAAATGCAGTGAAGCAGTCCCTGTACTTAGATTCATCTGAGCTGCACGTTAAAGCACGCCACGTGATACCATGTCCTCCGTTATGGCGGGCCTCACAGTGACATTACCGTTCCGGATATGAAAGCCCCGAGATATATTCATTTACAAAAACTTACTTGTTGTGACAAAACGTGGCGGCGTTGGAGTCGGTCGTCTCGTAGTCAGACGTGTGGTAGGCGCAGGTGTGGGAGGTGCACGTGTTGGAGTCGCAGGTGTTGGAGGCGCAGGTGTTGGAGGCGCAGGTGTGGGAGGAGCAGGTGTTGGAGGCGCAGGTGTGGGAGGAGCAGGTGTTGGAGGCGCCGGTGTGGGATGCTCACTTGTCTGGTATGGAGTGGCACCCGTGCTCGTTGGTTGAGGACCACCCGTGCCTGTCATAGTTTCAGTCGTCACCACGGGGCTTGGATATGACACAGGAGGTCCTGAAGAACCCCCTCTTCCTCCACCTCCCCCGCCTCCTCCGAAATATTCAACGTCCTCTTCGGGGAGCTCACTGACGTCTAGTTAAAGAGGTACAAGCAGAGATTAGGCGTAAACGCGATGCGCAGAAGCCGAAGCAGGCACAACACGCATTTTTCAAGAACATAATTGCTGCAGCCTTTATCAGTTGACCATTTATGTAATTCGAATATCGTGTTCACATTGACCGGCGGTGCTATTTCCCGCTTTTTGAAGCTATAAGAAGAATGAATGGTATTCTATGGCAATCCAATAACTCGACCGCTTTCGTACGACTGCATTTAGAGAGCTAAGCTTGGTACCCTTGTCCATGTGCATAGCGTCATGGGACATTGTCAGGCGTAGCTTGACAAGCAAAGGTGACTCGAGTCGTTAAAAGGCACTAACGTAAATATCCTTCAAGCTAGTCACGTTAGCAGAACTGGGGAAGCATTACACTACCACTGTGTTTAGAAAACTCAACTTGACCATTTTTCTAGGTTTGTAGCGTACTTTGACATTGTCAGGCGGGGCTTCACAAGCAGGAGTAACTCGGTAAGTTTGAAGGCTCTAATGTGGGTATCTTTCGCCCTAGACAGGTTAGCAGAACTGCGAAAGCATGTACAGTACCACTGCGTGCATCATCTGCTACAGAGAGTTCCCCGTAAAGAGAAAACAGGGTGCGCAGTGTGCTAAGATATTTCAAACATTAAACAAAGACCTTGACGTATGCTGCAGTTTAATCAATTGAAGGGTACCAAGCAACGTCCTGAGGGTAAATCGAAGATGGTTCGAAAAGCACTAGGATGCGCTCTGACGCCCAACCATGTTGAGGAATAACAATTCCCTGCGAACGCGGAGTTCGCTCCGAAAAAAAAAAAACGCGCGGGCTCAGTAAACCATAGAAATAGCAGACTTCTGTGCAAATGTAGGAAGAAATCGGAGAGAAAAACCTATATGTAACCATGGTATCCACCCAAGAAATGCTTGAAATTGTTACTGTAATTTCAAGAATAATTTCAACTCCTTATCACGAGTACTTTCTGCCCAAAGTATAGAACTAGGATGTGCACATGAAAAAAGCACGGAAGCAAAAAGAAAAAAAAAAACAAACTAGCATTTAATATACATGGAACCCTGGCATAGTAAACCACGCACAAGTACTTATTTAGGTTAAGGTGCGTCGATTGTAGGTTAGTGAGGGTGCCTTAGAGTTGCGACGCCTTAGAACAACGATAAACTAACGTCGTAAAAGGAATAATTGAAAGCGTAATTGAATGATTAATGAAGCAGCAATGAAAGAAGTGAGACGCTAATTCGAAACCAGACTACTTAAATTACAAAAGCCTTCATAAAGAAGCGACAGGAGATGAAAGCGAAAGTTTAGAATTGCGACGCCTTCAAACAGAGGTCGGCAACCTGCGGCCCGATGGACGCATGCTGCCCGTGAAGCAGTAATATGTGACCCTCAGCACGACGTGAGAATCCCCCTCCCCTTGTCACTTCCTATCTCAAGGTCGACGTGGCAGTTTCGACCTCATATGGAGTTAGACAGGAACAAAGAAACATCGCTTCCAGTTGGAAATGCCCTCCATCTTCACACTTATCCAGAAAAGGTCTTCACTTCCTTTCTTTGCACAGGCCCAAAAAAGGGAAATAAAGACTCTTTGCGGAAATACTAGGTAAGAGAAGGATCTTCATCTAAGAATCTCGAAATGTATGTCAAGAGTTACTCTCACCACAAGCGCAGCGAGCCGTACGAGAGTGGGGGTGGCGGTGGTGTGAAGTTCATCAAATCAAACTTGCGTTCCCGGCTAACCTCCCCGAATTTCTGCGTCTCTCATGAGCAACCTTGATGTATGTATTTGCGAGTTGGTTAAGAATGTTGAGCACCAAGTGAAAATAAACATGGTTTCTATTGCAATTTGGTGCATTATTCTCAATTCGCCGAATCTTTGCTTTGCAAAGCCCGCCCTCCAGCCCCCTTCCCGTTCTGCCGTACGGCCCTCGCCCTGTCGGCTTCATGCAACTAGGTCCTCCACCTCAAGAAATTGCTCACCCCGGGCTTAGAACACCAATGAACTGACGACATAGAAGGAATAATGGAAACCGTATTTGACTGATCGATGAAGCCGCAGTGAAAGAGGTGAAACGCCAATGAATGAAATCAGATCACTCAAATTACAAAAGCCTTAATAAAGAAAAGACAGCAGATAGCAGCCATCACCTCACAAAATAAAATCAAAATTGTTGAGCTGTCGAAGCTGGTCAACATTAAAAAACTCGGTGCCTTGCGAAAGTATGAAGATCTAAAGGCAGCAGTACAAAATGCGGCAGTGTCATAACAGTTAGAAGAAAACTGTACAACAAGGACGAAAATGAGCAAAGTAAAAAATAAGCAGAGACATTGTATTAACAATTTTAATTACATAGGGTGGGAAAACAGTTCTACTCTGAACTGCACAGTTTGCAGGAAAGTTATTCATCGTCGACGGATATCTAAACCGATCCCGACACGGCAGATTCAAGCTTCACTATATACCGGCAATATCATCGAGGCCGCACGACATGTTTCGCGAAAGAATGGCCGAAGACAGCTTTAAAGTAGAGGTGGTTGAAGATGGAGGAGATTTTATCTTAATAAGAAAATACGTTATATTATTAACAATCTAATAACAATACTTCTTGATTTACTTAAGCGGCTTTGTGAGGAATATTTACTTTCCTCAAAATAAAATAATTAGTGATTGAATGTCGTGTGCGTTGTGAAATGTTCGTCGTGCGGCGCGGTGCTTCTTGCTTAAGCTAACAGAAGCGATCATGCACAGACACCAATTTCTTAAAATTCGCGCTAATATGTGACTTCCATGCTTCCAAGGTTTTCTGAGTCGTACGGCAGCATACTTGCCTTTCAGCTTTTCCGACATACTATTCTCCAGCACAAAACAGGTTAATACGCGTAGGTCTACGTCCCAATAATAAAACAGTCGTGTAAAGAGCGCACGCTGCCCAAGCACACAGTACAGATTGTTAACCAACAAGGCTGAAACGGGTGGCCCCGGGATCTATCACAAGCTAGAATCTATGGTACTGTCTTCTTTTGAAGCTTTTGGTTTCTCGACCACAACATTTAAGAGATTTCAGTATCAGAAAGAATTTTTCGGGTAGTGATAAATGATGTCGTGGTTACCATTCCTATCTATATATGCTTAGAAAACCTGATAACTTAATGCAAACGAGGAGACCCTTAGAGGAAGTGTGCACTAGCATTGCTTGTTCATTATAGTTTCATCGCACTGACGGACTCCCGGACTGACACATTTTTGCACCTCCTTGACATATACTGATTCGATGCAAAAAGGCACTTGTTGTTTTCTATCAACCTAAACAACTTCATCGTAAGTGTCTTATGGTACTCTATAGAGACTTCATTGCGCTGTAACTTGCATTCTGCTGGAGTGGTTGAGTGCTCAAGGAATCAGCAAACGAAAGTTTTCTTTTCTCAACAGGCGGGAGCAGAGTAGTCCTTCTAGAGTCAACCAGATGAAAACGAGCCGCCAATGAAACAGAGAAAAAGTGCTTGCTCATTTTGACGTCATTTTCCTAAAAGATGTATTCGACGTCATGTTGCAGACATCAGGTAAATTAAACATTAGCCAGTGCATAACGCTCGTTTTACAGTAGGACACAAGTGCTGTTCTTACTTCTGTCAGTCACGAACACGAAGACTGCGACTGCGACGAACATGAACAGGACACAGGCAACGGCGATCGACCACCATTGCGTGGACGACAAAGAAGAACGTCTAGAATCAGAAAAACGAAAACTCTCAAAAGGAATGTAGAAATCTAGGTTTCAAGTAGTATAAATGGCTGGCGGCAGGCGTACAGCCATCACCACGCTTAACACGAAAGCTCCGCAGCGTAACCTGGACTGGTTAGACTGACGCAAGCCGGGAGGTGCTGGGAACTGTTGCCGAGATAATATCTCTGTATGCTTAGACACTTTCTCGGCATGTATTGATAGCACCTCGGCAACAGAACCCAAAGCTACGCGGCGCTGGCGTCAATCAAACCATTTCTGGCGACACTGCGGAGTGTTCGTGTTAAGCGTGCTGACGGCTGTACGTTGCGAAGCAGTCGTCGCTGCAGCCGTAACCAAACCCCGCTTTGCCTCTCATTCTTATGCGCACGGTTTAACAATCACATCGTGGGAATAGGTGGGGTTCTTCGGGTTTAGACTAAGCAACTATGGTTAGTAATAATACGAAGTTAACCACTACAATGACTCATAGCACTGCTAATATTATATACCTTTGTATAAGATTAAATCAGGCGCAGTAGACATCATATGAAGATTTCAAGGCTATTTTATCGCTTGCGTGCCCTGTCTTCGCTTTATTTTGAGCTTTCACGGCAAACTTTTAGCGCGCACAAAGAAAAGAATAGAGTGTAGGGGACACACAAGCGCGTCACTACTATTTTGAACAAACACATACTCGATATCAGTAGAGGTTGTTGCCAAATATTTCGCACTGTATTTCCAATCCTCTAACTTATGCAGTGAATACAGATGCTTTGAAAAACGAAAAAAAAAATTATGTAATTTGTGAAACTATACAAAACGATCAGAGGCTGAAAGTCACAAAATCTTTAGTTATAATTTTTAGCCATTGGGCAGCCACCTTCGCACATTTGTAAACCAACTATAGGCCGCAATTTTCTGCCATGGACACTTCTGAAGCCAGAGGTGTTTCAGAGTATGGGCCTACTTTTGCCAAAAAAGCGAGACACATGCACCTATGGCAAGGTTCAGAAACTCAGCTTGTGTCTCCAATGCTTCAAAGTCACATACAATGGAGTCTGTGTGAGAACTGCAAGCGTGTCATGCCTCTCAAAGGCATCAAGTGCACCAAGCGTATCCAATTTATCAGCTCGGTGTAAAAGCGGAGCGGACAACTAACACTTGGCGGGCGGGAGCGGAAAACTTACGGAACTCACAAGGAATATTAATATCTGGGTTTTAAC
Source organism: Rhipicephalus sanguineus (assembly GCF_013339695.2). Classification (NCBI taxonomy): domain Eukaryota; kingdom Metazoa; phylum Arthropoda; class Arachnida; order Ixodida; family Ixodidae; genus Rhipicephalus; species Rhipicephalus sanguineus. The sequence goes on from NC_051183.1 coordinate 115,712,682, forward strand.
GTCCCAAAATTACGCTATGATTATGACGGACGCCGTAGTGGAGGGCTCCGGAAATTTCGACTACCTGGTGTTCTTTAACGTGCACCTAACTCTAAGTACACGGGCTTCAAACATGTTCGCCTCCGTCAGAAATGCAGGCGAGAAAATCACAAGAAACTGCTGTACTTATATTTATTAGTCAAGATCTAATTTGTTATCGTCTTTTATTCGACTTTACTTTGCCCCAAAAAAGTATGAAAACCCGGTTTTCTTATCTTCGCTGCAAAACAGAGTTTCTCATTGGATAAGTTGTCATATGAACATGCTAGACTACGAATCAAATGGCAATGCGCCGTTAGGAGGAACAAATGCTATATGCATGAAGCGTACTTACTGGGGCTCAGCTGAAACGTAAGGTTGCGTGTTCAAAGTTCGTCATTTGAACTACACATAACAAAATGATAGACGTTGAGTCCAAAGGGCTTCAAATTGGCAGAACCTCCCATATACTTACCAGTCATCGTGCTCAGTTGCGACTGGCTTCCTGAATGAAATAAGAATTAGGTGCGCATTTATCAGTATTACTAAAATGGAGCAGCGAAGTGTTACGAAGCCCACAATGGGAGCGCATTTGTATGCAGGATAAGAGTTATGTATAGATGAGAAATCCTTGAAGAGTGGTTGTCGCTAAAGCCACCATTTAGAAAAGTGGTCCACTCTTCTAAAAGGCAGTTTGATGTCTTGACGACCACTTTTCGAAACGTTGGTTTCAGCTACAAAACTTTTTCACCTCTTCGTCATCGTCACCCTGAATACGCCCACAGAAGGGCACAGGCCTCTAAGATGTTTCGCAAATCCACTCGGACGTGTGCTTGCAGCGGCCACGTCATCCCTACAATCTTCTCAATATCATCCGCCCAACTATCTTTCTACCTCCCTCTCGTGCACTTGCCTTCTCTTGGAATCCCGCGTGTTACTCTGTACGACCAGTGGTTATCTTGGCTACGCACTACAAGCCCTGCCCATGCCCATTTTTTCTTCTCGATTTCGACTAAGACGTTCTTGACGCCCGTTTGTCCCCTGACCCACTCTGCTCTCTTCTTGTCCTTTGAGGCAACACCCATCACTTTCCTTTCCATTGCTGGCTGCGTCGTCCTCAATCTAAGTTGAAGCCTCTCTGTAAGCCTCCAGGTTTCTGCTGCGTATGTAAGTACCGATAACATGCAGCTGTTATATACCTTCCTCTTGAGTGATAGTTGTAAACTACCATTCAGTAATAAACGAAATGATAACCTAATGTAGTACAAATTACACAGAAAAGTGTTTCCTAAATTTGGTGACGTGTCCGAACCCTTCTTGAACAGCATTTTTGGAAAACAAAAAGAAGCACAGTGAAATTGTCTACTACTAAAACTGTCATCGCAAAAGGGTCGTATTCCTGTGCGGAGGAAGGCAGGTGCCGGCTTGAGGTAGAACACTGCATGTCAAAGACATGAGATCATACCCTGGTCACGTTACGTTTGCGCGGTATTTACATGGACTGGGAACGCCGCGTCATTAAGAGAGGGCTAACAGACTATTTAGTCAGCGTTCAAGGCAAGAGTAACTTTCACGGCTAACTTGGTCCTGCTCTCGCACGGATTGCTCTCTCGGTCCTGCCATCGCGCGGCAAGAGTCTGAGACTTTTCAAATTGTTGCTGTCAAGTGACATGCGCTAGGTCGAAATGAAGCCACAAGATCAGCAGGGTGCTTTACGAGGAAATAACGCTTAATATATCCGTATGCATAGAATTACATATCTAAATGTGTAGGGTTCCATAGCTTTATTGCCACTATGGCATATGCCCATTTCGACGAAAAGACAAACAAAATGTGGGAATGCACTTACCCACGTTTGACTGATACGCAGACGCGTCGTAGGAACTCTGCTCGAATCCGGATTGGTCAGGAGTAGCGTAAGGGTCGTATCCGGGCTGTTGGTCTGTAAGAGCAGACGAACGAATGTTTAGCCCTTTCCCTAGCATTGCAATTGAAACGTTTTGGTGTTCTAAAGGATGCAGTTATGGCTGAAGTCACAAATACAAACGCTGCTACTAATACAAGGGAGTTGATTACTTAGTATGAAGCACAACCTACGTATTTTTAGTGTGTATAGCAAAGGGAAAGCATACAAGTTTCACTAACATAGATATTTACACTAAAGAAGAGCAATTTATCAAGGGCTCGGTTTTTTTTAGACACAAGCTGGTGAAACCAGTCGACAATGAAGCCAAGGAAAGTATAGCGGGCGTTATTAGTATTCTTTAAATGTACTAATTATGATATGAGTGTAGAGAATTTAAAGTGGATGAAAAGACAATTTGCCACCGGTACCGCCACCGACCGGTGGCGGTCGTACTCCCAATCACTGTACTGGGAACTTCTGTGAGTGTAAACCTAGGAGTGTTAGCAGGCGCCGCTCATAGCCAGGACGGGGAGAGACTGGTCTTGCCAGCTGGCGTCACGTTACACTTGATATCTTTACGAGTTGTCTACTGACGAATTAACCCTTGCATACTACTTGAAGGCATCGAGTCAAGCAGCTTGGTCATACAGCTTGCGGCCTACAGCTAAGAAAATAACTGTGCTGTCATCGTCCCAATTATGCTGTTCATTCCTTATAGATGACGTGCACGTCGTTTTATTCGTGCAATAAAAAAAATTCCCGGCAAGAACGACTTCGACAGGCTTCGATATGAAGTTTGGCTGTGTGTTGATTCTAAGATGGATAAATGGATCTCATGCGAATATTTTGTATACTTGTGGGTTTCGTATTCGTGGGGTTAAACAATGGTAACATTAGAGTTACGGAATATAAGCACCGTTGTTTTATGAAAAGCTTATTTTGTTTGTATATGAAATACTAATGACGTCACTGCCCACGTCGCAAGCTTGCGTCTGCACGCCACCTTACAGCACTGTAATCTTTAGCGGGAAACGTTTGCGGGGAATGCTATGAGCTTGCGACACCTTACGACCAAATATAAGGTTTGTATGCTTCTTGTTTGTTATCAAGACGAATACTATGCGGCGTACCAATGAATGCATGCACTTTTCGCAGGCATCACTCAAATTCTTATTGCAACGTGGACAACGTCGAGGAAAATTCCGGACCCACACAGGCTGACAGACTCGCTGAAAAAGATGCCACGCGCAGAATTTGAACTTCTTAACAGCCGCCGCTGCTACCACTCGGTACTTCAGCGTGCTAACTATTGCGTCGCTTTCTCATAGCACTAGTGGGATAGCAGGCGACAGAGAGGAATGGCTGCACGCATGGATAGTTACATTAATGGCTGAGCATGTGCCTGGTGACCGCGTGCACGTGGTGCACGTGGTCACCGCCTGGTGACCGGAGCCCGTTCTCAGAAAAAGGTATTTCCCTAAAGGATTTGGTACGAGAAAGTTTTAGCCACTTGTGATGCTCCACGTACCATTAGCGAAGCGATCCAACCCGCAAGTTTTAGCCACTTGTGATGCTCCACGTACCATTAGCGAAGCGATCCAACCCGCGGCAAAGAGCGCTTACGAAGAGTAAGTGTTGCGAATTAGGCCTGCGGTCACTACATAGCAATATAGTCACTACAGTTACTGCGCAGCCATTTCCTCCGCCTTCACCCTTGTATGCAGGCTTGGCGCTTCAACTCCCCACTCTCAGTAGCAACGTATTCTCTCGCATTTGCATATCAAAACAATTTTTGGTGCCCCCACTGTTTTTTTCGTACTAAACACGGTGCACCTACATGCTGGGTCGGCGTAGGCTGCACCTGCATTGGGAGAAATTGGCGAATATTGACGCAATCGTGAAGAGCATGCGCGAGTCGAAGCTTCTATCAGAATCTGATACAGAAGGGAAAACCGAGAATGAAAAGTGTTGAAGCACCTCTTTCTCGAGGCAAGGCGGAAAACAAGGTGTCCGACGCTGGCCTAACCCTTACAGTCGTTCACAGCATCCGACAAACAGCAGTATGCGGCAAAAAAAGTGACAATGCGCAGCTCGATGCACTTCAACTGAGAGGTAACTACGTCCTGCGCTGTGGAACCCAAAGAGACAACACTCACCCATAGCGGCAGAAGTTCTGGTTGGCCTTGTGCTTTAGTCACGAAGCGAAGGACTGCACTGCAAGTCAGGCGGAAAACGACTTCTTCTTCAAAACGTTCACGCGCCGAGCACGCGCTGGGCATGCGCAGCGATTGGCGACAATGATTTCACTCGCTTCAGACCCAAACCCATTAGTGGGCGTAGGTCGTGCGTTAGACATATAGCGGTACCAGGAAAATGAAGAATGTAATGTTTAATGACTGCGTAAACACGCTAGGAAGTGGAACATGGCCCACGTAATCCGTAATGTACAAGAATATATCGGGAAAGCATGACGAGTACTTGAAACTGAAAGGCGGCGCCAAAAGAAATATGCATTCGCAAGGAAGGCTAGGAAGACAAGCGCTAACTCACACTCTTTATTCATTGGCGGAAACATGAATAAATACGAAGAAAGTACCCTTGCTTGTAAGCATGTTTATTATTTATTTTTTTTGTCCCGCAACCTTTTACTTTCAAATACGCATAACACGCTAGAAGCCAGCAACGAGTTCTACTAAAGACTAGCAGCACACGTTGTAGGGCTATTTGGGGCATAGGTCAACAATAAAGGTACAAGGCGCAAAGTTAAATTAAAGGGGGGGGGGGGCGGAAGAGGACAGAGTGAGCGCCAACTTTTAAGTGCTGTTTGAAGTTGGCGCTATTTTAACTCTCTCTTATTTCTTCGTTTGCTTATTCTTGCGCGTCACAATTTTATGACTCAGCGTATTATTGCATCCCAGTTCCCGTTGCACAGCAGTTAAATGTTTCTTAAGTCTAGCGACAGGCGTCCTGACTTGATGCAGACCCCTACCATAACGATATTACAATAGGAAGCGTAGGAAAAAAGGGATTCTATTGCTAAAATCGGTGCAAAGCATTTCAAGAGGCCTGCGTGCTCATTGGGAGCACTCGTTTGAGGTTGTTGTTAATAATAATAATATCTGGGGTTTAACGTCCCAAAACCACGATATGATTATCAGAAACGCTGTAGTGGAGGGCTCCGGAAATTTCGACCACCTGGAGGTCTTTAACGTGCACCTAAATCGAAGTACACGGGCCTCAAACATTTTCGCCTCCACCGAAAATGCAGCCGGCGCGGCCGGGATTCGATCCCGTGACCTTCGGGTCAGCAGTCGAGCGCCACAACCACTAGATCAGAGCGGCGGGGTTGGGGTTCATGTTGATTGCGTCTTCCCGTGTTCATATTGCTTTCACTGCCGGCAGGTGACAACGAGATCTGTGATGAATACGGTTGCCTTACGTTGACTGCTAAGCCTTTTTTGTAGAAAATACATCTCGGGTTATGGTGCCGGAAAATATTACGAGGTTTTAACTGACCTAATGGCGTAAACACCAAGAGACAGCGGAGCTGCGAGGAAGCCGCAGCGATATAGTGGAAATGAATACATAGTTGACGTCATCGTTAACGTCACACCACCTGCATCCGGCGTGGCTTCACTGTACCACGACCGGTTTGGAGGCGCGCGCTCGCTCTAAAAAACGAGCGCACGCATCCGCACCAGTGTTGCCAGATGCCGCCGACTAAACAAGCGAATAATCACCGCAAAAGAAGCCAAAAAAATTCGGCAGATCCCACGTACCGTGGGAATCGATGTTATGCAGAGCATGCGGCTGGAAGGTGATTGTGACATAATTTTTGTTACTGAGCGAAACGTTACAAAATGACACTAAATATCTATAAATTTTATACGCACAGATATATGCTGAAAAGCCGCATGCGTGTTACTTAACCAGTTGTTTACAGTTGGGTAACGCTGCCAACAGAAACGTGGGCTTTACCAACACCAGAAGCAGTAAGCTGATATGCAGTGCTTATACTTGTCTCTAATGATGGAGAACGCGCGCACGGGTCACGAACCCGTGTGCATATGTGGAAGAGGTTCTTGGTAGTTCTTGAACAAGGTCATGATCACCCTGGTCAGTGAGCACCAGCAGCTGCTCATGACTTGTTATTGTATCCGGTCGTGATCGCGGTGACGAGGGGTCCATATGTAGTGAAGTATGAGGTACAGTACAGTTGTTGGAAGTAGTGGATGCCTCGGTCATTTCGTGAACAAATTGTATATCGATAGAGCCGGTGACATCTCTGAACCTGAAGTCACCCTTCGTGTTGGTGAGGTATAGGCCGTCGAGGCTGGTAGGCCTTAGTGCTACGTAGACCAACATCAGTGGATGGCGCTTGTCGTATTCGCAGATTACATGGGTGTATGTGGCCTACGTAGCCTAGTCTAGAGAGCGGCTGTCAATCAATCTGGCATCATCCTCGGTCAGCGTGAGGCCATCGCCCAGCCTCGTAAGAAATGAAGAGGACACTGCGTCGTTCTGGCGGAATAAGTGCGCTTTACGGTGCGATGATGTGAATATTGCCGCGAGTCTTATATTTCATGATTTGAAGCTTCACCCACAAAGACTGTGGGCAACGCGCTGCGCAGGCCTCGCCGTGATGTGTAGGAAGGTCCGCGATTGTTTTGGAACAATTCGTTAAGATTGCGCGCCGCACGAGAATTTTCCAGCTTTGTCGAGAGATAACGCCGCCAACAGCGATATCGCTGGAAAGTTCGATAGCGCCTGTATAAAAGCCGACGCGCTTGACTGCTTGTCAGTTGATAGACGGTCGACGCTCTGTTCGCCGCTATCAGCGTATTGCTATAGTTTGACTCAGTTTCCCGGCCACAAGTTCGGCCAAATAAACAGTTTCATCTCGGACGTGCTGACTGCTGTCTTCGTCGACGTCACGACCACGTGACATCTGGTGGAGGTGCTTCCCCGTCCATGTACCGAACACCCCCCTCCAACCGTGAGCCAAGCCCACTCCATCAAGGCGACTCCGGTGCCACCGCTGACCAGCGATCCAGCCGCAGACAGCAAGGTCTCCCACCAGAATACGGACTCCTACAGGACAAGCCAAAAGCCACGGCAACGAAGACAACAGGGACGATGACTGACGCAGTGCCCCCTACGGCGATCGTGATGCAGCCACCCAGGGAGCCGCCGACGTTCCGTGGTTCGCCATGTGAAGACCCCGAGACTTGGCTCGAGACCTTCGAAAGGCTCTCAACATTTAATAACTGGAACTGCGAGGACAAGCTGCGCCACGTATACTTATACCTAGAAGATACCGCGAGGACGTGCATCGAGAGCCGAGAATCCGCCCTACCCCTTTCGGTCACGGTGTGTACAATTGTACACATCAAATTCGGAGTCGCATCACGCACAGCGTGTTTCTTCAAATGGCCTGAAACTTAGTGCGCACATTCTTGCAGGCTTCCTGAGTGGACAACTAGCAGTTATTTACCTTCATTGTGCTGCTTATTGCTGCAGATGATCACTTTGCTAGAGACACTGCCATGTTCGACGATCGTTCGGCGTGCGACGTTCCAGGACCGACGTCAAGAGTATTTTTTTTCTTCGCTCGAAAAGCATACAACCAAAAAACAAACTGTGCATGCATTTTGGGCCTAATAGTTGATTCCCTTTATGCAAGGATTGAAGCTGACTGATTGCAGAATAATTAGATATTTTATTAGACGCTAATTAACATATTTTGCTGAAACTGACGCAAAACAACACATTCCATTATTTTATTTGTTGGAATGTAATACTGAGTGCCTTGAAATCGTGCCATGCAAATTTGATGCATTTGCAGACAGTGCATTATAATTCGTGACTAAAAGGGCTACAAACATGGGATATCTTTCGGACGACGTTCCTAAGCACGTTCACGAGCGTGGTCCGCAAGAAACGGGCTGCGGCTATACTGGAGACCCGTGTGCAGCTGCCCAACGAAAATATTGCCATCTACACGGAAGAGATGAATTGCCTGTTTCCACACGCCGACCTAAGTATGCCCGAAGAGAAGAAAGTGAGGTTCCTCATGCGTGGTGTCAAACAGGAACTCCTCGCTGGATTGATAAGGAACCCGCCGAAGACGGTCGCTGAATTTGCATCGGAGGCTTCCACGATCGAGAAAACGCTTGAGATGCGAACGCGGCAATACAACCGCAGCTTCTCGGTTACAAGCTACGCCGACGTTCGAGCCCTAGGACCCGCCGACCTGCGTGAGACGATTCGAGCAATCGTGCAAGAGGAGTTGCGAAAAATTCTACCTTCGTCGCAACCTCAAGTAGAGTCCATCGCCTTCGTCGTGCGCCAGGAGATCCAGCATTCACTCGGCGCGCCTCAGCTAGCAGAGCCGCAGCCGCAAGCTATTAGCTGTGCTGCTGCAGCCCGCCGTCATGCTCCTCCTCCACGCCCCCGCCAAGACGCCACACCATCGCAATACCGTCGCCAGACGCCGCCGCCGCCGCCACCGACGCCCTACCGACCACCTGTCGGCCAGCGCAACACCCCGAGGAAGACCGATGTCAGGCGTGCCCCCGACAACCGCCCCCTCTACTACCACTGCGGAGAGGCCGGCCACACGTACCGCCGCTGCCAGTACCGACAGATGGGACTACACGGATTGCCCATCAACTCGCCGCGCCCGGAGCCAGGCGAACGGCCGCGCGACATCGACGACTACCTCACCGGAACACAGTGGCAAGAACGACGACCTTCCCGCTCGCCGTCGCCCGGCCGCTACATGTCACCGCACCGCCGGCCGTACACTGGCCCAAACCGGGGCCGGTCGCCTAGCCCGTATCCGGAAAACTAAGGGCAGCAACCGACGGAGGTGCGGTTGCTGTACGACGAACTACCGAAGATCCTCCGCCGCCGACGACGACGCCGCGACGAAACCTTCAGAACACGACGTGAACCAGACAGACCCCTGACGACGAAATCTCGCGGACTGAAGAAGACCCGACGACGCAAAATGGAAGCAGCGGAACACACCGACGCAGCCGTGACCCCACGCCACGACCTAACTGCAACCCGAGACGACGAACTAGCGACCTCGACGTTCTTACCGACGGCCACAGCATCACAGCTCTCGTCGACACCGGAGCCGACTATTCTGTCTTCAGTGGACCGTTCGCCACCAAGCTGAAGAAAGTAAAGACCGCTTGGAGTGTACCTGAAATCCGGACAGCTGGAGGCCACCTGATAACGCCGATTGGTGTCTGCACGGCGAGAGTCACCATCAATAACCGGACTTATCCTGCGAGTTTGTAATCCTATAAAATTGCTCTAGGGATGTGATGCTTGGAATGGACTTCCTGAGTGACCACGGCACCGTCATCGACCTGAGGTCTGAGTCGATAACGCTAACCTCAGACAAAGCGCTCCCGCCCCACGCGACGCCAGGGAGCCATGCATTGAACGTGATAGAAGAGCAGGTGACCGTCCCGCCGCGCTCCAGCGTCATTATTTCCGTCGGCACCGAAAAACCTGCGAACCTTGAAGGCGTCGTCGAGGGCGATCAGCAACTACTCTTGAAGCGTCAAATTTGTGTCGCAAGAGGTATAGCCGAACTGCGTGACGGTAAAGCAAAGGTAGTGCTGACAAATTTCAGCCACGAATATAGGCACCTCAACATTGGTACGACGGTCGCCTACATCGACGAATGCGTGGCCGCCAGCAATGCTTTCGCCCTCTTCGATGCTGCCGAACCTGCTTCAACGAATCGAGGTCCCAAACCGGATTTTGACGTCAACCGGAGCCTTCCGAAGGTCAAGCAAGACCAGCTGAAAACCCTGCTCCTGCAATACAAGGACTGCTTCTCGTCGTCATCACGAATTCGACAAAGTCCCGTGGCGAAACACCGAACTTTAACGGAGGAAAGTGCGAGGCCCCTCCGTCAGAGCCCCATACAGAGTTTCGACTCGAGAGCACGACGCGATAAAAAAGCAAGTCGACGAGATGCTACGCGACAACATCATCCAGCCGTCCAAGAGTCCGTGGGCGTCACCCGTGGTGTTAGTCAAGAAGAAGGACGGGACACTGCGCCTCTGCGTTGATTATCGGCGCCTGAACAAAATCACGAAGAAGGACGTGTACCCCCTCCCACGGATAGACGACAACCTGGATCGACTACACAACGCGACGTACTTTTCGTCGATGGACCTCAAGACCGGCTATTGGCAGATCGAAGTAGAAGAAAGAGACCGAGAAAAGACCGCTTTTATAACACCCGACGGCCTCTTTGAGTTCAAGGTCATGCCTTTCGGTCTTTGCTCGGCACCTGCGACGTTCCGGCGCGTCATGGACACCGTGCTGGCCGGACTGAAGTGGCAGATGTGCCTTGTGTATTTGGACGACGTCGTCGTGTTTTCCTCGGCCTTCGACGAGCATCTCCGGCGGCTTGAGGCAGTACTTCAAGCAATCAAGGCCTCTGGACTGACCCTGAAGCCAGAAAAGTGCCGATTCCAGTACAACGAGCTCTTGTTTCTGGGTCATGTGATCAGCAAGTCTGGAGTGTGCCCAGACCCGCGGAAAACAGCTGCCATCGCCGACTTCGCGCCTCCCATCGACAAGAAGGCCTTGCGCCGATTTCTGGGCTTATGCGCCTATTACAGACGCTTCGTCAAAAACTTTTCACGCATCGCCGAACTACTGACGCTTCTTACGAAGACTAACGCGGAATTCAGGTGGGAAACGGAGCAAGTGCAAGCATTTGAGGAACTTAAACGATGCCTGCAGACGCCACCTATACTTGCGCATTTCGACGATTGCGCCGATACGGAAATACACACCAACGCAAGCAGCGTAGGACTCGGTTTCGTACTTGTGCAAAAGATTGACGGGCTTGAAAGGGTAATCAGTTATGCTAGACGGTCACTATCCAAGGCAGAAGCCAACTATTCCACAACAGAAAGGGAATGCCTTGCCATCATCTGGGCTACGTCAAAGTTTCGCCCCTACCTCTATGGCAGGCTCTTCAAAGTTGTCAGTGACCATCACGCCTTGTGTTGGCTAGCTAACTTGAAGGACCCTTCAGGTCGTCTCGCACGATGGAGTCTGAGACTTCAAGAATTCGACATTACCGTCGTGTACAAGTCCGGACGAAAACACTCTGACGCCGACTGCCTCTCTCGTGCGCCCGTCGACGCGCCGCCGCAAGACGACGACGATGACTTCTTCCTCGGAACTATAAGTGCCGACGACTTCGCCGAAAGGCAACGAGCCGACGCGGAACTGGGGGGCCTTATGGAGTACCTGGAGTGCAAGACCGTCGTTGTTCCGAAGGTATTCAAGCGAGGACTGCCGTCGTTTTCCTTACGAAACGGCGTTTTCCTGAAAAAGAACTTCTCACCACTGCGAACGGACTACCTTCTTGATGTGCCCTTATCATTGCGACCAGAAATCCTCCAGGCCCTACACGACGACCCGACGGCTGGACACCACGGTGTTTCCCGCACGCTCGCCAGAATACAGGAAAAATACTACTGGTCACGCCTTGCTGCCGATGTCGCCGACTACGTCAAGGCTTGCCGAGATTGCCAGTGACGGAAGACACCGCCGACTAAGCCAGCGGGACTTCTGCAGCCAATCGAACCACCGCACCGGCCGTTCCAGCAAATCGGGATGGACCTACTGGGGCCGTTCCCGACGTCGACTTCCTGCAATAAGTGGATCGTCGTAGCGACTGACTACCTCACCCGCTACGCCGAGACAAAGGCCTTGCCCAAAGGCAGTGCCGCCGAGGTAGCCAAGTTCTTCGTGGAGAACATCGTCTTGCGTCATGGCGGCCCAGGGGTCCTTATCGCAGACAGAGGTACCGCCTTTACTTCGGACCTAACTCAGGCGATCTCGAAGTACAGCGAGACGAGCCACCACTGCACCACCGCCTACCACCCGCAGACTAATGGCCTCACCGAGAGTCTAAATAAGACCATCGCCGACATGCTCGCTATGTACAGGGTCGTCCACTCTGGGTGCGAACACGGCGCCGCGTGGCCGCGCTCCTCGGGGCGCCGGCGCTAGCGGTCCGGCCGCACATCGAGGCTGATCGGCACAGGCGCACAAGAGCTTGGAGGCGGGACTTCGTTTCGATTGAAAAGCGCGGGAACACGCCGTGCATGCTTTGCCGTGAAGCAAACTTAAAGCGCCTGAGAAACCACGAAGCGTTGCAGGAAAGCGCGCTTCGCTCAACGCGAAGTGTTGTGTAGTTACGGTATTTGAGAATTGAGCGGTCCCTCTTTTTTCGATACCATAGTACCATTTTAATGTATACATCGACGCACGGATGGACAGATGGACAGATTGATGAACGGACGGACAGATGCGCGGACAGTCGGACGGACAGATGGACGGACATAGTACGGTCTATTTTTAAGCCATATTCGCGCTATGAATGCTCTATCTACGGTATATGTAACACCCAGGCCCGTAGCCAGGAATTCTTTTCGTGGGGGGGGGGAGCACTTGCTGAAAACGTTGACTATTTCAGAAAAACACATATTCTCATTATTTATTTACGGTAAAAACACCTACTTCACCAAAATTGCGGGGGAATTCCCGGGCCCCCAGCCCCCCCCCCCTGGCTACGGGCCTGGTAAAACCTGTGTTTCGGTCCGACGGGGACGTACGCCGACGACGGCGACAACGGACATCGTGAGAGAATAAGGAGCTTCCCTCCTAAAAAGAGAGGCCGCTCAATTCTCAAATACCGTGACTACATAACACGTTGCTCTGAGCGAAGCGCGCTTTCCAGCAACGGGTCGTGGTTCCTCAGGTGCTTTAAGTTTGCTTCACGGTAAAACACGCACGGCGCGCTCCCGCGCTTTTTAATCGAAACGAAACCCCGCCCCCAAGCTCTAGTGTGCCTGTGCCGATCAGCTTCGATGCGCGGCCACACCGTTAGCGCTGGCGCCCCGCGGAGCCCAGCCACGCGGCGCCGTGTTCGTACCAAGAGTGGACGACCCTGTACGTCGACGTTGAGCACAAGACGTGGGACGCCGTCCTTCCGTACGTGACCTTCGCTTACAACACGGCCGTCCAAGAAACGACGCAGATGACGCCGTACAAGTTGGTCTACGGAAGGAGCCCGGCGTCGACGCTCGACGCCATGCTACCTAACGTCACCGACGAAGAAAACGTCGACGACGCCGCTTACAACGTGCCGAAGAAGCTCGACAGCTGGCCCGCCTGCGCATCAAGACCCAGCAGCACACCGACAGCCGTCGCTACAATCTTCGACGACGCTTCGTCGAGTACCAGCCCGGCGACCGTGCCTGGGTCTGGGCGCCAATACGACGACGCGGACTGAGCGAGAACCTTCTTCGACGATACTTCGGACCGTACAGGGTACTTCGACGCCTCGGCGCACTCGACTACGAGGTTGTCCCCGACGGCATCATGAAATCTCAGAGGCGCCGAGCTCGACCCGAAGTCGTGCATGTGGTGCGCCTTAAACCGTACTATGCTCGTTAGCGCACCTGAGGACTCTAATGTTTGCTTTCTTTATTAGTTTTCTTTAGTATTGCATGTATTCATGTTCTGTTTTTAAGCATCGGGACGATGCTTTTTCAGAGAGGGGCATTGCCGCGAGTCTTATATTTCATGAGTTGAAGCTTCACCCACAAAGACTGTGGGCAACGCGCTGCGCAGGCCTCGCCGTGATGTGTAGGAAGCTTCGCGATTGTTTTGGAACAATCCATTAAGATTGCGCGCCGCACGAGAATGTTCCAGCTTTGTCGAGAGATAACGCCGCCAACAGCGATATCGCTGGAAAGTTCGATAGCGCCTGTATAAAAGCCGACGCGCTTGACTGCTTGTCAGTTGATCGACGGTCGACGCTCTGTTCGCCGCTATCAGCGTATTGCTATAGTTTGACTCAGTTTCCCGGCCACAAGTTCGGCCAAATAAACAGTTTCATCTTGGACGTGCTGACTGCTGTCTTCGTCGATGTCACGACCACGTGACAATATCATACGTAACTTTCGTTAATGTATTCCTCCGGGGTCGAGCAATGCTTCAATATAGCTTGCTGAATCATCGGAATGCAAATTCAATGTTTATTAGACTGCTATAAAAGCGAAGCCATCAATGGAACCACAAACGTTAATCTGATATGACGCCTGTAGCATAGGAGTACACATCGTAGGAGTATCATGTAGTGTTTATTGCTTTCTTGCAAAATTAGGTCGCCAGCACCATACCCACAGTTGACGTTGCACCGACATTACGCCTGCATAGGCTGTTTTTCCAAACCAGTATATAGACCTGGCCTGGTTCTGTGGTAGAATACCTCATTGCCACGCAGAATGCTTGGGTTCGATTCCTGCTGGGATCCTAATTTTCATTCTTTCCATTCGTCGGGTCAACGCTGCCGATGTCGGTTTTTCTGAACGCTCTCGCATTTAATTTATCAATGTCTGTCCTCGCCGTTCCTGGGTAGATATAAACTGTCAATCACCTGTGGCGCATACTCGTACACAGCGGCCCGTGGTAAATGGGTATGTGCCACACCTGTCTGGAGGAAACGGTTTGACGACGTACGCGACAGGATTTTCACGTTATTCATGTCATGACACTAGAGACAAATTCTTCAAGTTCCTTTACCCTCCCATGTCAATTTTGGTCTACACCAAGTTGAGGAGGCGATCATGAGAGCACCCAGACGTAGGCAGCTAGATAGATAGATAGAAACGCTCAAAGTGCCAAAGGTTCGCTAAGAAATGCTTCGCATTGAAAATGGGCGGCACTCCTGTCAATAAGCCCAAAACAAGCGGAAGTTCAGAAAAATGTTCTCATTCTTGAAAATTATTTTCTGGTGTGAAAAAAGTAGTACAAACACATATGGAAGGTGAAAAAGTTTATTTATATTACTTTTTGCGTTATTGTTTATTCATTTCACATAATAAAAACAGGCGCTTGAATAACTAAAACACTGAAGGTGGTTTCTTGCACTTAGGAACCGCACACTACACAGAGTCATCGTCACTGGTTTCCAATACATCTGGAAAATCCATGTCATCCAGTTCTTCAAAACCATAAATGTTCTTCGAATTGAACATTTGCGTCATCTTCGCGGTTGGCTCAAAGTCCCGGCAGCAAGCACCTCGAAGTCGAAGGCCGTAGCGAACGTCCAGGATGGCGCTCAAGATTTCGTTTTTAATTCTATTCCGCAGGCGTGTTCCGCAGTCGTAAAAACATTACCACAACATGCCGTAGTCAGTGCATGCGGTCCATGGCGTTCACTTCTGCTGGCCTCCACGTTGGCGCGCTGTTGCTCGCCACATTTAATTTACCTGTTCGTAGCCGCCGAAACTTGTTCTGCAAGTTTAAACGATTCCTCAAGCTACGGCCAAAATGCGTTTTTGCGCCCGTAAACTGCCGGTGGTTCAGCCATTGGTCTAAATGTATAAGGAATGTATTTACGTACGTGAAGTATCAGGGCCAAACAACGAAACGTTCCTTTCCTCAGTAAGGAAGCCTTCATTTTGGTGAGGCCGTCTTATGCCACTGTAAAAGCTGCCTCACTGAGGAGCCCTCGGTGAAGGCTTCCTTGGCGCTTCCTCAGCCTAAGGTTGCTTTGGGGCTACCTTCGTGCGCCCTTAGGTCCGCTCCTGGCCCTGAACGAGCGCTTCACCTCACAGCTAGCCCACGTGATGAGCTAGCCCACGTGATGCTTGTTTCAGAGGCAACTCTCCCATCTCTGCGGGGAGACGCGAGCGTGCGTGCACGGTGCCCGGCGTTTCAGTGTTGCTAGAACGCACCACGTTTCGCGCTCGACTACGGTGGCTTTTCGCATTTAGTAATCGCAGTTGGAAGGAAGCGTACACGCGTCTCTATATGAACACTTCACTTTGGAAGTGATGTGGCGACCCAACTTTTTTTTACAGAATAAACGCTTGTGGGCAAAGCTTATATTCGATAATCTCGAACGTAGGAGCGCGGCAACCATTCCTCCCACGAGCACGGGTGAAGGGAGCTTTCAGAGTACGCTTGCTTCCTCCGTCGGTACTTGGCTGTAAGGAGGCCTCACGTAAGGTGAGGACGCGGTCGAAGGAAATGAACGTTTTGTTGTTTGGCCCTCAGTGTTGCCGGTTATCACCGAGAATTCTTTAGCACCGTGAGACTGCATGGATTGTTTTGTATCGCCACTTCTAGCTCGCAGCCTTGCTGATACCCCGAACAAATGAAAACAAAACAGCGGCATAAAGCTAAACCGTTCAATACAGCTATACAAATTGAAGGTGCTTGGTTGTCGGAACAGTAATTTGGCTACTCCGAGAAATTATATTTAATTTAATATGAGCTAATACAAACAATAATTCACAGTATAATTTAGAATGTTCGTATACGCTTCTCTCAGCGCAAGAGCACAATGCTTGGACGAAATATGTTCGCCAACGGGTATCGCGGTGGCCCAGCGCCATGTGTTCCGTTCCGTTGGTTTCAAAATCGCCTCGACAAGCCGCCGCGCATCCCACGTGGTTTTCGAGCCTGATGCAGAGACGTGCCTTCTACTTTACTTTTCACATGTAAACAAAAGAGAAGAACCCTCTCAGTGAAAATGACCGACTTCCCTCTTCGTGAGGCTTCACTGAAAGTGACGTCAGGACCTCTCCTGAGTTTTTCTGCCTCCATGCTGTAGCGCCTTTAAATGTCGCCAGGAGGAAAGGAAGGACATAAGAGCGCTAGATGAGCGCTTTGAGGATAGGGGGGGGGGGAGGTTTCGTATATTTTGACTCAAGCCATGTATTGGACGGCAAATACATATGCCAGGAAATAAAGTCATAATATTGCCTGAAAAAGCACCAGTAAGCCCAAAAAACGCGACAAGGGACTCTAAGAATTTCCAAGTGACTCAGCCAAAAAACAAGCCCATATCAGCCTATATTAAGCGGAACTGGCAACTGTGGTCCACACTGGCAGTGATATTGTCTTCTACCACACCCGACTCCGCCCTACTACATCCCTCTGCTCCTAGTCTCCGAGCACGCTCTTCTCCTTTGCGCTAACCACTTGCATGTCACGAACCTCCAACCCGCCCCCGCGCTGAACAAACAGCGCAGGAGTGGACAACTGACAAATAAGGAAAAAACGTCAAGCACTTGTCTTTATACCCTCCGTCGTTCGTTGTCCGCTTCTGAGCTGTTTGTTGAAAACTAGCCCACTCTCAAACCTCGCCTCCGTCCTCCAGTCGCATCCGCTGTACTATGCTCTACCCTCCCTCCTCCTCGCTGACACATTTCTCCTCACCCTCATTTTCCTTTTCGATCCCTTTGCTATACTAGGCCACACATGCCTTTGTTATACTTTACCCTTTCCCCTCCTTTCCTTCTCCTTCTTTGCCTCGTCATCCCATATCACTCCTCCTCGTCCTCTCTTCCCTTTCCCACCGCTTGTTACGCTACAATACAGATGCCTATGCCATGCCCCTCCCCTCCTCTTTCTTTACCCGTACCCCTCCTTTCGATCTCCTTCACCATTATATTACTCGTCATCCTGACTTACCTTTACCATCCCTTTGCTGTACTACACTGTATATCGCTATGCTATGCTAGGAGCTGCTTCCACATACTTTCTACTATGTCCTTATAGCTCCGCTGTAAGAAGGACAGAGTAGAAAATGGGCGCATACTCTAATTAGACTAACGAGAAAGGAAGGAGATTGTGGAAGAGTAGAGACAGCAACCTGTTGTACCAAGTTGGTTACATCCTACGAATAAATATAAGCTCCGCCCACGAGGTCGCTTCGCGCTTCTTTTTTATGCCTCCGGGCCGCAAAATAAGTTCCCAATGGATAACAATAATTTTCACCTACAAAAATTTATTCGCGATAGTGCATTGCTATTTAAATAAAGAGACAAAGAGAGAGAGAGAGAGAGAGTCCTCTTTATTGAAAGGCAGAGAATTTAGCCGGCGTGTGTTATTTTGCTGACTTGCTACTCGGCGTGGGGAACGGAATTGGGGACTGAAAGACACAGAGAGAGAGATATATATATATATAGAAAAAAATACAAATAGTTAAAATAGGATAAAAAAGAGGTAAAAACACAAACTGAGTATTTTTTTGTAGCTTGGGCGGCGACGTCTGCTGATGACTTATTACGTTCTTTCAAGGTGCCATCACAGTTTGTCGAGCTGTCCGACGCTCTCTAAATATCTGAATAAATAGTAGGTTCATCGCTTGCCTCTGTTGCGTGGCACAGGGTAAAGGGCCCAAGACACAGTCAACTGATAAAGTTCTTTTGGTCAGCATATGCATGCAATGTCCATAGAGCGCACGCTCTTCGGCATACGCTCGGCACTCAAACAAAATATGCTCGACAGTTTTATGGAGCCACAGTTATTACAGTACGGACTTTCGGTTTGACCGAAGCGGTATCGTAAACTGTTTACATAAGCACTGTTTAGTCGCAGACGATGGTACAGAGTTTCGAGATGTCGAGGAATTCTGCATGGGAGTCTTGTTCTTAGATGTGGGTCGATAGAGTAGAGGAAAGCATAATGATGTGTCTTGAGGTTCCAGGGCCTCTTGTTTTCTTCGGAAGCAAGTCTCTTAGCCAGCTGAGAAGGATCAGATTTAGTGAAATAGGTTCGCCTATAATTTCGGTTTTGAAGTCCTTTGCGTGCCGCTTCATCCGCTTTTTCGTTGGCCACAGCATATCCACGGGTGAATGATGAAGAGCTTGGGCGAAGCTCCTGAAGCAATCATGGATACACCATGAAACCTTCAGTGGTTTCGCCCAGCAGTAATCAAAGCGATAGCCCAGTACATCATCAAAGACGTGACAAACACTGTATATATTTATACAAGAAATTTTATTAATCGTAAGTGGTAGCTAGACGTGGCTTCCGTTCCCCCTTCATTATAACGGCTTTATGGTCGGTGAAGTAAGGAATCGGTGATGGATCATAGTGGGATGTTTGCAAAGACGTAGTAGTGGGCAGTTTGCAAAGGATCACGATGCAAAGGTGATGGCAGATAGTGTTCGGGAGATACTGCCGGTTACGCCTTACGCCTTACGCCGGACGCGTGAGAAGGTTATACTAAAGGAGCTTCGCCCCTAAAAGCTAGGCAAAATAACTTGCAGATACACAAGGTTTATTGCCAGCATAACTATATATCTGTCGTATAAATGGAACCCCCGCTGCGGCCATGTCGCAGGGTACGAGGAAGTTACGAAATAACACAACGAAAAGCTTAACAGCTCAGCTGTAAGAATGCTGGTACGCACGTAGTATATAAGCATTCTTGCAGCGCGTGTAATCACGTACCATCAATCTCAAACGCGACCACTGGACTTTCCTTATAACTTGATTGCTGCGTTTAAACAGGAAAACAATTATAACAATGGCGGTGCTCAAAAGAAGCGCGGGTGGTGTACGGTTCCCGGAAAAGCCTAGCAGGCGACAGCTGCCCAGAGTACTATTTTGGATACAATAAATTCCGCCACGTTGTAACATTCCGCCATTGATCAACACTGATTGGCACAAAGGGCTGGTACGGCATCTCTTATTGGCTTAAAGAGTCTCCATTACGACACTTGACAATATCGCAGAATTTGGCAGTGTCCAGAATAGTACCCTGGGACGGCTCATAGCGTGCATCCACGTATTCTCGTTCATTTCGCCGCTGCGCTCTGTTGTACGGTGCTTATCAACTCGGCAGTCATACGCCCCCGAGTTCAGGTTTAAAAAATGGGCGGCCGTACATCTCAAAGGTGATGCGTTTGAGCAGTACATATGAACAGTACATAAGAACCCAAAACGCAGCTTTCTCTCCCTGCATTTCACTGCACAGTTGGTACTATTTCTTATGTACACGTGTCTATACACCGTAAACTGTGTGGGACTACGTAGGTGCTCACATTGTCTTATGAAACAGTGGGAACTTCACCTCTACTTCCAGAAGGTGGCCCTAACAGAGATTACAACGCGATTTAAGGCGGCCGTTCATCCACCTTCTGCTGCGACTCCAGCTGACGCTGGTACGCATTTCGCGCAGGCCTGGGGTACTACATGAAGCTGGATATTGCTGGGCGAAGCCATTATTCATCCGTTATAGAATGAAATAACACTATTTAGGTACTTCGGGACGAGAAGTAGTATGTATGGGGACGCTCCCACGTCGGGCCAGATAGTCCTAGCCTCTCTGCAACGTCCCGGGCCCGTTGGACTGCCCATAGTTCTGCTTCCAAATCCGGATTGCGTAGAGCACGTAGAAATTCCTAACACGCTGTGCCACAGACATTGGACCAGCCGCGATACTCGCCACTGGTCCTCTAAAAATAAAGAGCAATAGGGGACAATAATGAGAAAGAGCAAAAATAGAGAAAGATGCACGTCATTGGCTCCGGCCTCAGTGACGTCTCTATTTAATGAGATGATTAAGGAACACGGACTTTGGTGAACCGTCACGATAAACGCAGTGTTAAACGCCGGCGCCGCACGTTTGATCTTCGGTGGTTAACCCTAAGTACGGAGTACTTTAGCGGCTTGTTTTTATTCCTTTCTTCTCTTCAGCTGCGATTGTGAGCGTGGTAAGTAGCGGCCCTTCGAAATCATCTTCATGACGAGGACTAATACTATCGACAACCGGACGGTGATTGATACGAGTGGCGTCTTCTTTTATTTATTTATTTATTTATTTATTTATTTATTTATTTATTTATTTATTTATTTATTTATTTATTCATTCATTCATTCATTTATTTATTATTTATTTATTTATTTATTTATTTATTTATGTCTGATGAGTGTCAATTCCTCAATGACGATTTGCATCGCAGGAGCAATGCATCGGGCTGTCTGGAGACGATATGGCTGCCGGTACTTAACGTTACGGACAAGCAGTATGTCATTGCAATATATGTGTTTTCTATCCAGTGACTTCATATAGCGTTCCGGTTGCACGGTGGTCAAGCATGCCGTATGAACGGTCCAGTCTTAACGCGATAGTGTTATAGATCTCGCTTCACAAAAATTCCGGTGTCAATGTGCGGTTCGCGAGCGAAAACTCGCCCTTGTCCTTGAGCCATAATTTGAGATAGATGCATATGAACAAATAATAAAATTCTTCGGTCCACGTGGGGATTGAACTCGGGCCTTCTGTGTGAAAAGCAGCTGTTCTACAACAGAGCCACGCCAGAGGTACAAACTGATTCGGAAAAAGACACTAGATGAATGCCATACAGTGCTAGAAATCGCTTTACCACATGCAATATTAAATCGAAGATCCATAGAATCAGCGGCAGGAGCATTCAGGTCGCTGTAGATGCTAGCCTCCCAATAGTGAACGTATTCTAAGGACACTCCATCTCCCAGAGATAAGCAAACACAGTGAACGCAAGCTAAACACATGAGTGATTTAATTCTTTTTTTCATCAATCAATTCCGATAAACTATAGAGCGGCATCAGTGCCTTTCATGCACAGCCAGAAGACGCGGCCTTCACGTTCTCTTAACCGGGCAAGATGATGGCGACGGCCTGGCAGTTGACGTTGTCTGAAACACTGGTGTAGTTAATCCGTAAGAAATCCATCACCTTGCGCATATTCTGCACCCGGTTAAAAATACCGCCAAATGAATCGAAACCCAGTCGTGGGCAGTAGGCACGCTTGTCGAAGTCGGCGTCGTAGGCAGCCAGGGCAAAGTTCAGCTTCAGGTTAAAAGCCTTGACTTCACATGCCTGTAAAAAACGAAAAAGGGAGAGTAGGCAACGTATTGCAAAAAACGATATTGCTTCCTTTGCCTGATCATAAATTTTGTGTTAGGTCCTAGTGTCTTACTAAAAGTTGTCCTACTTGTCGAAAGTGTATGTTTCGAACGCAAAACGAGGTGCTTCTAACGGGCATAAAAACTCCCTGTTCACTTATGCAACAAACGTCGTCTGTGCGATGTCTCTTTCATGCGGACCCGTACATAGGAGAAACCGACCGCTTTATCACTCACAGGCTCCTGGAACATGCTTGCAACGCCATGAGTGGTCGCGATGGTTTCTTGGCCTCGCACTGCAGCACGTGTGGCTTCAAGCCGCTTTTGGATGACAGCTTTATGACAAGAAAATCAAATAAACTAACAAAATAAATTATCGAGGCAGAACGGATTTGTAGGTTAGGGCCTTACTGCGTCAGTACGCCTTCCATCGGGCTGTGCAAAAAGAATTAAGTTTCCTGAGATTGTAAGATGTTCGTTGTTCGTACATGGCAGGTGTGTGCTCTTGGAACAGTTTCGTTTGCTTTTTGGCATTGGTGAATGTATATCTCTATGCTATTCGATATAAACTTTGTTGGATGCCTGCGCTCGTCTTGGTACCTTTTCTTGTCCTGTGCTAAGTTTCTGCGCTATGTGAACACATATAGCAGAAACCTCGCCTAGATGGACTTGGGATACGTGATATAATGGGGCGTTGCTTTCAAAGAAAAAAGTTACAGTGACGTTCAACTGCGAAGACGCCAGCGGTGCACAATCAAATGGGTCCTATGTATTCCCTCGTGCACTGCCCTTAGAATGTCTCTTTAGGTCGATTCCACGAAAGATCAAAAAACGGTGTATATTTTTTGATGTTTCTGATTTTCCTGATAATTTTGTATGTTGTGCACATATGACTGCACAGCACGAAATCGCAGTTCGTTTTCAAATAAAAATTTTTTTCAACACAGGAAAATTCGACTAGCATCGCCGGTTGACGACGACCATTTTACGAAGAGTGCGTTTTCGTAAATTCGGAACCATGCTGGCAGCTACTCAGGCTATATATTACAAATATCTTTCTTTTTAACGGAAGTAGAAGTAAAGAGGAAATAGCTCTTATCATTTCATAGAATTCTGAGCAAATTATGTTTTTTTAAAAATTCACGAAAAACGCTGCGTTTTTGAAAATCAGTCAAATTTGGTACGCTATGGCTATTTCTGTGAACATCTTAGCTTGTTCATATTTGCAGTATGAATAGGCATTGATGTGAATAATGACCCTCTGAATTTGTATTTCTCTAATAATTTTTAAAGTAGTAAAGCTTCATGCTCGAAACACCAGAAAGAGAAAAGTGCTCCTCAATTCGAAAATCTATAATAAAAAAACCCCAATCTCAATTTTGTTCAAAGTCCCCAAAATGTTCTCAAAGGACTGCAGAATGATATCACAAAAAAACATGTTGCATCATTTTTATTAGAACAAAAGCAGAAAATGTCAAATATTGTGTTTCCAGAGCGTGGTGGCTACTGCGTTAAGGACATCTCTAGTAAAAAAAATACAGTAACACGTCTTTTTTCTTCTCTGAGCTTCGCTAAACAAGAGTAATGATCTATGGTCGGAAATTGGGAACTGTTTTGTAAAGAAAAAGACCGTTCCAATTAAATGCATTCGCGTGGTTTGCGACTTCACGCCAGTGTTAGACATCCCTCAGTCCACAGTAGGCACTTTCAGTTGTAGCCTCTTTTTCTTTCATCTATTTCAGTTGAATAATTCATATCTTGAGTGCTAAAGAACGCATTCCCTCCATGCGTCTCTTATGATGATGTGCTGTGCCAGAATTGAGAGACTGGTATAAAAGCCAAGGTCTCTTCATGAATGGAAATGAATTTCTGGAGAGCGGTCGCCAAGAGGTGTGGTTTTTGTTGGCCCAAATGCGTACGTTGTCAAACCTTATGTGATCAATGCAGAGTTTAAAAAGAATCGATTACGTGAAGATTGGTGGCAGCAGTTCTGGCCACGGACAAAACAAGTTTTGTTTCCATTGCATCTGCTTTGTTTTGCATCTCCTTGTATCTTGAAGCAGTGCTGGCAGATCTGGTCTCCCTCTTTAATTGAGCGCGCATCCTACTTCATGACCCTCCGCAAAAGAGACTCGATCCGATATTTTCTACATAACGAAAAAATTCCGCTGCAGCGGAATTTTCTTTTTGTGCACCATGAGGCAGTCCGTACAAAATCTCGGTCATGGCTATAACGCCTACCCATAGCCACCTTCAGAGCGTAGGACAGTGATTACGTCAAAGTGAAGCACAATTTGGATGCTTAACTTCTATCTCAGGTGGTGTTTGGCTGACTGGCACAGCCGTGCTCGTTGCTGTCGTCTGCTCAGGCGGGCGTCTATAGCGCCGCCCTTTGCACCTGTCCGCCTAACGCATGCTAGTCCGTTTACACGAGCGCTTGTAGCGCGGGTCACTCGATCCGCCACACGATCCGCACGGTGCGGATCCAGAGACCGGGCGGGAGAGCGACGAGCGGTGAAAAATGTGTCGTCTAACCAACGCAATCGACACCCCAGCATTCTCTCGTGCAGAGCGACAAAGCCTGGCAAACAATGTGTGGCTGCTGTGCTTAGGTTGCACTGCGGCACTCGCCGTTCACCACTGTCGCCATTTGCGATTTCTCACATTCTTACAATGCATGATCGACTCAGCTACACAAATTTCGCGTTTAGCTTCGTTGCTTTCAAGTAAGCGCATTTACTCAAAAAAAAATTATGCAGAGGAATGAAAATGTCCATGCTGCCCGTCGACGAGGAATATGTGGTGTCGCAAATGCGTTTATTTGGAACGATCTTTTTTTCTTTACAAAACAGTTCCCACTTTCCGACAATAGATCATTACTGTTGTTTAGCGAAGCTCAGAGAAGAAAAAAGACGTGTTACTGTATTTTCTTCTTACTAGAGATGTCCTTTACGCAGTAGCCACCACGCTCTGGAAACACAATGTTTGACATTTTCTGCTTTTGTTCTAATAAAAATGATGGAACATGTTTTTTTCATAATATCATTCTGCAGTCCTTTGAGAACATTTTGGGGGACTTTCAACAAAATTGAGATTGGGGTTTTTTTATTATAGATTTTTGAATCGAGGAGCACTTTTCTCTTTTTGGTGTTTCGATCATGAAAATTTACTACTTTGAAAATTATTAGAGAAATACAAATGCAGAAGTTGATTATTCACATAAAGGCCTATTCATACTGCAAACATGAACAAGCTAATATGTTCACAGAAGTAGCCATGGCGTACCAAATTTGACTTATTTTCAAAAACGCTGCGTTTATCGTGAATTTTTAAAAATACATAATTTGCTCAGAATTCTATGAAATGATAAGAGCTTTTTCCTCTTTACTTCTGCTTCTGCTAAAAGGAAAGATATTTGTAATATATAGCTTGAGTAGCTGCCAGCATGGTTCCGAAGTTACAAAAACGCACTCTTCGTAAGATGGTCGTCGTCAACCGGCGACACTTGTCGAATTTTCCTGTGTTTAAAAAAAATTTTATTTGAAAACGAACTGCGATTTCGTGCTGTGTAGTCATATGTGCACAACATAGAAAATTATCAGGAAAATCGGAAACATCAAATATACGTCGTTTTTTGATCTTTCGTGGAATCGACCTTTAAGCGAACCAGGATGGCTTTGCCATTCGCATTGTTTGAAGGTAGTTCACGGGGCATGGTATCATTCCAACGAGCGCGTTCGCCAGCAGCCTCCGACTGCCGTATTGGCCGCAACAACACAGAAGCCGCCGAATTTGTATAAACGGTATATGGATGTATAACATCTGTTTCGCGATCGAGGTGAACTTGGGCATGTGAAGTGAATCGGGTGGACACGTCTATCCATGAGAAATTGAGATAATCGGACCTGGCCTTTCCGATAGGAGCCACGGTAGGTGCTGCAAACGTTAAAGGAGGTTACGTCAGCCTCGAAAAGTTCCCGGTCAAGCATGGCAACCCATGCCTCGTTGACGAAAATGATATGTTGGAGATGCCATAGACGATTACAATAGGAATGAGCCCATGTCGCTGTAGTATACCACAGCGCAGATACAGGGTTGGCCATCCCCACTACCACCAGGGTGGACGAAACCAAAATTACGAAGAGGTGACGGTGGTCTGTTTACCTTCTCTGACAGTTGCAACGGCAGCCATTCGCTGAGGGTATTGCCCAAGTTCACGGAGGGATGCGTCATTGTAATTTTGGGTGGTAGCGGTGCTGACAAGAGAAAGACTGACAAGGCGGGAATGTTCGGTGTCATCGTGCGAGATGTGTATGCATTTGCCTGACGGTCAAAACTCCACGCTAGTAAATTTAATTAGTACGCGAACGCTTTCTCAGCGGACCGATTTTTTGCTCAAGGCTCACAACCACCTTCTCCGCGGGGCTTCAGCTTCTTAATGCTTCTCCTATTTGTCTTTAGAAGGTCTTACTTTGCACAGACAATCCACGACGCCGATTTCAGAGATGTGGTACGTAGGCTTGGCAGTAAAATATTACTAAGTGGCAAAAAGAACGTGGACAAGGACAAAGCCTGCATTCAAGGCATTTTTACTCCCGCAATGTACACCCAGACGTCGCGTGGTAGCAAGTCAAACCGCATCGTGGCAAATGGTTGAGGCCACTCTTCGGCGTACTGCGTAAGCGCTCTGATGTCTCCACCACGTGGCCACCGAAACAGCATCTCAAGAGAGAGCACAACCTGGTGTGCCATATCTATTGCCCTCAGCACAATCGGCAACAGCACTTTACAGTATCCGCCCGAAAATATTATTTGGCCAAAAGAAATGCTTTCGTGCTCTCGTCTTAGAGCTTCGGCATCGTCTTACATTTTCTTTAACAGTGGAGCTCTTTGAGCTTGGCAAAATGCCAGGATCATGCGCACAAAACAGGGCGGTTATGCGCCACAGAAAGCGGGTTTGTGCCAAGGTGCTGCTAGGATAGCATAGCCATGCATCGTTTGGCATAGCAAAGACGTGGGAAAGGAAAGTGAAGGTGATGAGAAGTAATGCGGTGGTAAGGAGGAAGAAAAAGAAGAGAGCGCGTAGCATTGCATAGCATTTTACAGTATACATTCATTTTTACAGCGCGAGAAAGGACGGGACAGAAGTTTACGTCGTCCTGTTGCGCGTCCTTTCTTGCGCTGTAAAAATGAACACACACCAACTAGCCTCCATCTCGCCGCTTGCTTAGTATAGTTTAGCAACGAGGTGGAAAATGGCAGTGAAGCGAGGAGGGGTGATGTGAGGGTGACGAGGAAGGAAAAGAGAAGGGCAGACGGTAAAGCATAGCATAACCTTGTAGAACACAATACATATAAGGGGTTAGAAAAGGGAAGTAAGGGTGTGCAGAATTGGTGCGTGAGTTAGGTGAAGGGAAAAGTGGAGAGGGTAACACATAGCATGGCCATGTATCCTATATTATAGTCATGCGTGGTAAAGAGAAAATTAGGGTGGTGAGGAGTGATGAGAGGGTGAAGAGGACGGAAAGGTGCAGGGGGGAAGTTAAAGCGTAGTAAAGACATGTATACTATAGAACAGCAAGGGCTAAAGGCCGGCTCCGTGGTTTCCACCGTGGTTACACCACTACTGCGTAAGTGGCCCAACCCAATTTTTTTTCTTCATATCAACTAGGTTATAGGATAGTCCTGGTGGCAGTCACATCCAACAGGTATATATATATATATATATATATATATATATATATATATATATATATATATATATATATATATATATATATATATGATGGATATCTCAACGCAGCCCTTGCACTCCCCGTGGTTAATATTCTGCTTTAAAAAATTGAAACCATCCCACAAAGGTTAGCTTGCTTGCTCACCAGTTGCGCGACGGCGATCTCGGTCAAGTAGGTCATTGCCATCTTCTGCTCAATATTATGGGCCAGTACCGACAGAGACTTTTGCGGGACCCAGTTACCTTGCGTTTGCTTGCACAGCTATAAAAAGTGAATAGACGTTCATTGGAACGGATACAGAAAAACGTTTCCTGGTCCGATTGTGAGGTTTTTTCGTAAAAATATCTAAACTACCCATGAAAGCCAGAATTAGCCCAAAACAATCAATAGCATGCACATATCTAATTCAA
The DNA here is from genome assembly GCF_013339695.2 of Rhipicephalus sanguineus. NCBI lineage: Eukaryota > Metazoa > Arthropoda > Arachnida > Ixodida > Ixodidae > Rhipicephalus > Rhipicephalus sanguineus. The sequence goes on from NC_051183.1 coordinate 115,740,500, forward strand.
TAAATTTCAGCCATCTCGTCTTATTGGACTTCGCGCTCCACCTCTTCATCACCGTTAGTTTCCACTGCTTCGAAAAAAAAACGTTTGGCAGCGAAACCGATTGCGGATGTCTTCCTTTCATTCATAAGGCAACAAAAAATAAAATTTTCAGCTAAATTTAAGAAGTCGACAGCCCGTTTCTTGTTCGATCTAACATGGAACCACCCAACAACGACGTTATCGTGAACACATTCAAGAGGCTGGACTGCTTGGCGGTTTAGAAAAGGCATTTAGCGCGTCATGCTTTCTTCAAAATCATATTCTACAAGAGATTATATGCCGAAGTACCTTCGAAAGCAATTACAAACGCACAGCAGTAAAGCGCACAGATCAACATCACAATTCACTGTTATTATCGTCGCTGTAACAACAGTGTCTCATTAAGCGTTGTGCACACAACGTATCTTACATCCCTTACCGCCCCATGAAACCACAAGAGCCTATAGGCACCTCAATATGTAGACATACGCGTCGCATATTTTTTGCCAAAGTGACGGTCAATCCGAAATAATGCGGATGACGCCATTGGCGTGACCGCTGTTACTATAAGAAATGTCATTGATATCATCACTATTACAATCGTCATCGTCATCTATCTGACTGCGCCTACTGCGGAGCAAAGGTCATCCCATCATTCTCCAATTAATCCGGTCCTGTGCATGCTGCAACCGCGGTTGCCAGGTGGAAAAGACGAAAAATATCCACACAATCGGACAAACCAGCCAAAAAGTGGCCAACGTAAGCCAAGGGCAGTAAAATAGTCAAAAGCAGCCGTGCGTGTGAAAAAACTTGCCATGTGTTTATTTCAACGGCTAACTTTAAGATTTTTTTTTCCTTTCACGGAAATATAAATAAGTACCGCACGAACGCTTCAAAATCGTAATCGTAGATATTAGAACATACACTGTTGACTTTACCAATCACTTCGTGCAGGATGGCGAAGTTCCTTCAAGGGTATTGCGAGATTTTTGATGAAAGGAGTAAAACTAACAGCATTGTGGTAACAATAAATATTAGCACTGCTCAATTGCTGGGGATGCAGCATAAATTATAGTCGCTTTCACAGTCGTTTCTCGCGTGATGACGGATTCCGAGCAGATAATTTTTTCGAGCTGGACTGCTTACCGCACTCTGAGAAACAACACAGACAGTTAATCGGATATCCGATTTCGGATGCCGTTGGTTGCAGAGCTTCTTCGATACAGAGCGCTTTCGATTGTCCTGTTGAACTTAAAATAACACTTCAAAGTCGCTGTCGGCAATACACCATCTGCGAAGTTACGCGCTGTGCAACAGTTTTTCTTCCGTGTCCCAGGCATGTATCTTTTCTTTTGTGCTATGCAAGCGGGAAATTCGATTTCGAGAGCAGGACACACGACAAAGCCATGTTTTACGCCACTAACTCGAACGCCAATGGAGGCAACTTCACAAGATATTCATAATTTGGTTAAAGTCGAGGGAACAAAAATGTAGCCAGAAACAAGCCAAGCAAGGCTTTTTTTGCCACCCATGGCCTAAAAAAGCTGCCAAACCCAAAAACCCTGGCCGCAGTCCCTTAGCCACGCAATCTTCCTAATCGTATAGTCACACCTAGCTTTCGGCCTTTCCCTCGAGCGTTTGTCCTCTCTTTGAATCCAGTCAGTTACATTTAATGACGGAGAAAAATAGACAAGCACCCGTTTGAAACATAAGCCACAAGGAAATGCATACGCATTTCCCAGAAAAGGAGCTTTTTAGTTGCCACGAGATTACGGGTAGTCAATAGTATTCTACTGTCACGTTAATTACGGGAGACGGTCGCGCCACAGATATCGCATAGCGCTGCAGATAAATATGATGCGCAGCGGTTGCTCATTCGATTTAGCCTTGCAGCCGGTAACAAGAATGATGGTCCTTTGGGAAGCTTGGAACATGTCTTTTGAATAAAACGGTGAGAATTAGACTGTCGAATGGCGCAATGACATTTACTGGCGAAAATTTACTAAAGCCTCTGTTTCAGCCACAACAGAACCATAGATGAGTCAATGCAGATGGACAGCGCAGTGGTATCATTACCGTATCTTTCTAGCTATTACGCGATGGCATTAGGTTAGCAACTTACAGAAGCATCAAATTAGCATTCCACAAGGCTGTAGCTGCCCTGTTTTCGTTTCTATCAAAACAACCGCAGATATAGACTACATTGTCCAGAGCTGCCAGGGGTCTACGCTGACTGAGAAGCAAGCAGTGCAAAATATACATTCGAAGTTCCTCTTGTGAGTATAGTTCCCTAATAATGTCCTTGCAACTGCAATTAACGAGAGTTATGCCGCTCAGTCGTGCGCTTCAGCTCCAAGGTTCCTCATTCTCTGTATGCCAGAATCTAGTTTTTCAGTCTATTTTGAGTATTATGCCAGAGCTTCCCTTATGTGAATAACAAGAGCTTCAGTGGCTTCTACAATGAAGTAGTAACTGTGCAATGTGTAGTTTCGATTTATGTGGTGTTTTCGTGATTTCATTATTAAACAAAGACATAGGTAAATTAAATGGCATTCACATTGTGCGGGTCGTCATAGTACGGCTTCGGGTGATCTTGGCATGGCTTGAACATCTGAAATTCGTCCGGGTTTGGCGACGACGGATTGGCGAACTTCGGGGCGTAGTAGACTCCTTTGAGACTAAAAGAAATGGCAAGGGGAATCGAGAGACCCATCTTGTCCACTTCCCGTATTATCTCCAAGCTTTCATTCTGTAAGCATCCACAAAAGAGAGAGAGGCACGCATTAAGCTCAGGCACGTTGACTTCACCAGAGTGCGTGCAAAAATGCAATATGTGTGAGCATTAGTAGTTTTTTAGTATTCCGGTATACGCAAAGGCGTTCACGGAACACTGGGTTGCTGGACGAAGGTATCGCCATCTTGTGACGCTTCGTGCAAGCGCAAACACGTACACGCTTGTTCGTTTTTTGTTACAGTGTTCATGAGGGAAAAAAAGATTGTAAATGCAACTCATTCGGATTAAGAAGCACTTCAACGAATGTATCACAGCAAAAAAGTAGGATGCATTAGGTTTCTGCAGTAATAATTCAAAGCGTGTCTGGCTCACAACGGCCCTGCCATGCCTCGGCCCCGCTAAGCTGCAATGCCACTATACCTGGTTCACGTCGGCACCGTTATGCTGCGTTCCGTTACGGCAACCCCGCATAACGCTAACTTAAAGTTGGCGGACAAACTAAAGCTTTTTAATGAGCACTGACCAACACCAGCTTCGTTGGCAGTACATTTACAAGAATAAGCCTGTCGAAAAACTGGGAATATGTATTGTATTTACCTAAGGACTACACAGCTCTAAATGGTGTTTCTATAGGATTTCCAGTGTTTTTTTTTTTTGAAGCAAGAAAGGGCAACTCACAATTCAGAAACGCTATCTCTACTGACTGTGGAACATCGTCCTCCAACCACTTTACTATGACGTCACCGGCGAGGTTGTGTGATACGTAAAAAGTCACGAATTCGTGCACTGCAAACCCATAGATGATCTCGTTTTTGTTATCACTGCCCTTTGATTATGGAGCGAGTCAAATAACGACCGGGTCTCACACACTGCGAATTTTGTAACTAGTCGGTCGTTTAAAGCTTCCAACCGATTACAAAGGGCTCAGCCATAATTCTTCGTTGTCATCAGTCACCGCATCAACAAAGTGCACATAATACCTTGCAGATTATTAGCAGGTACCTCGCCTCTTCGCAGAATGAACATGTCATAATGTACTTGGCAGGGTGTACTTGCATTGTACTAGCGTGTGTACTTGTATTGGTATTACTATGGCGCAGTGGGTACCTTGCATGTTTACTTGTATTAATAGCCCCAAGAGAGTTTTCAACGGGTTCTAGAAATGCCGCTCTTTCAGCTTTCGCCTAGACTGCGCTGCGTTTTCCGAGCAGGCCTGGTGTTTTTTCTAATTGCTGCCCGTTTATTATGGAGTTGAGAAGCAGCAACTCTTCCTTCTTGCACTTATTCCTGGTTTACCGCTACCTACAATTAGCCTAACTTCTCTCCTACGCAACAGTGTCTGGCTGCTTCTAGGTAGCTTGAAAACGACGAAAAGGCGATCATCCGGCCTAGTTTTTCTCGAAGTTTTCGTCTCTTCGCGCTCAATTTCTCAAGTGATTGAGTGAAAAAAAATTACGAGGTGTGTTCACATAAGAACGTCGGTGCATGTCCGCGGGCCTCCTTTTATTTCGCTGAAATATATATATATATATATATTTGGCTGTCTGAGTCCCGAGGGCCATGAGGTTATTCTTAGTTTCGCGAAAAAAAATTTTGTCTTAGTCGAAAAAATTCGGACGTCTTCACTAAGCAGAACCGCTATTTGCGAATCGGGCAAAAATGGGATTTTGACAAGGTCCTACGAAATAACTATTGTAGCTCTGAGTCTCAAAATTGTTCGTGTCATACTATGAGTAACTTGTGTTTACAAAATGTTATATTCCAGTTTTGTTGCCCATAGTTTATAAAAAAAATCGCATATACGGCACATTGCTCAATAATGCTCTAGTTTCAGACTTTTTTGCATCGCGTCTATAAAACTTATAGAATTTCCAAAACTTCCCAGGGTGTTGCCACACATTAGTCTCACAATTACGTTAAGTATGATTGCCGAGAAAGATGTCGAACCTAAACCAAAAATGCATAAGTGAAGGGATGTCTCTAAAAATGCAATATTTTCAAATGCACTTAAACAAGCCCTCTTCGATTTTCTCTAAGCTCCCCAGAAGTAAAGCACAGTGCGTGCTCTAACTTAATCTCTAAAAACATGTTGCATTGTTTTTGTGAGGTGGGAGTTCCAAAGCAGCCAGTGTGTCCAAATTGGCATTCACGCGCAACCACTTAATGATCGAGCATGTGGCTATAGTTGCCATTATCATAATTTTTAGGTCTTAAGTATGCTCTCTCGTATCCACGAAACATCAAATTGGCAGAAAAAAGAGGAAGAGTTGCTTTAAAGTGCAAATTTGAACATACGTGCATCTTTACATGTCGTGGTATCTGTCCTGGCGAAACCAATTATCGGGAAAAGTTCGTCTAGACGCACACTCGTGTCGTGTTTTCGCATGCAACAAACAGTTTCTTCAGCCCTAATGCACACAGGACGCGAGACAGGCATTGAACGGTGACTAGGTCATCGCAGAAAGTGTCCTGAGACGGCACCCACGGCCTTCTTGCGCCTGGCGTAGGACGTCCGACAATGACGTTTCCCCTCACCGCCATCTTCAGAGGAGAAATTTTTTTAAAGTAATGGCTAAGTTTGATTCCGCAGCCGCATTTTGCTCGGGAACAAAATATTTTACAGACAGAGACTCATCTTTACATTTTACGCCGATCTGTTTGAAGAGGCTGAAGCAGTTTCTAAGACGGAGAGAGTTTCTTCTGGCATAAATCTCGTTAACAAGGCGTTATCCAAACCTTTGATACTGTGAAAGTTCCGCTTATACCTTATCTTTTTCTTGTGCTTGTTCAGATAGCGCTAAACGCCCGCTTTGAGCTGTGCGACTGAGCCATAAATCTCAGGGGAGCCAGACGGCAAGTTGTGCCAGTTGGTTGTGATTCATCTTGAACTCGGTTACAGCGCAACAATAGACAAGGACAAAAAAGAAGGATACGAACAACAAGGCGTTCACTCTCAACTCAGTGTTGAGTCAGCGCCGTGTTGTTCGTGTCCTCTTTTGACCTTCTATTGGCCGCGAGATCGAGCGGAGTCGCCACCTGGCGGCTACTGGCTGAAGCGCGCCTAGTGTGGATTGCTCCCTGCGTCGTCTGCTAGCCACTTCGTGTTTGCATGTGCGCGTACGTCATGCATGTTCTCAAAGGGCGGTTTGTTCTGTTATGTTAGCGCGAGTTAACTGCTCGTACGTATACCTAACAGGGTGTACAGAAGCAAATGAGCTTGCTCGGATGCATGCGCATTGTAATAAGATCAGTGAGTGCGACTTTCGAGAGGGCTGTGTATTGGTGTCATACCCTTCGTTCGCCAGAATCATTTCAGTGTTGGTGCCGCCTTCTGGTTCAAGTATGCATCCTAAAGTGCGCTTGACATATTCCCAAACATGAGGAGCATTGAATAGTGTGTGAATGCAGCGTTTTAGCGACTCTGTGGTAAACAAACACGAGGCTCATGCACTTTCGCGTTGTTGTTCGGTGTATAACTGCGGCACTGCTGTAGTTCATGATGAGCTGTAGTTATGCTTAAGATGTCCTTTTATTCGACGGTCGTGGTCCTGCTACAGCGACATATTTCTATCGAGTGAAGTCTGACACTTGGGTACTCAAACTGTCCCTTAAAAAAAAACAGACAGTGCAATGACACGGCAGTGATAAAACAGAGTTGCCTGGCGCAATTTTAACTTGGGGCGAAATTTATGTAGAACCACCCGTGAGCTTAGATTTAGATACGGTTTGACGAACCCAGATGTTAAAATTAATCCCGACGGCGTGCCTTACACTTACATCGTATAATTTCACGCAAACCTCATCCTTTTTTACATTATCTCGAGCGTTTGTGTGGAGCTGTTATAGATTGATGGAAGGCAGCGGACAATATTACTTTGAAAAAAAGAAAGGCGCTTACTCCATAAAATAACCGTATCTTTGTTGCATCACTGTCGTGCACGTGATCAATCAATGAAAGATCTGTGCTAACTCTTACCTTCGTATGCGTATTCGCGTGAACTGTTCTATTGAACTCATTCCACAGGAATATGGGCTGGTATACAAATGAACAAGAAGTAAACACTTTATTTCAGTTGTGCTATAGCAGTGCGTACTACATAGAACACAAGCTAACACGTACAGAGAAAACAAAAAAAAACGCCATATAGTGCGTAAGCGCAGACTGTCATCCAGGGCGAGCATCCCTTTCGTCGGCAGATTGCGCTTCTCCCACTAGTAAAGCAACATTGGATGATCTTCGTGCATCGATTCAACAATGAAGAGCGTATATATTACCAGTAAGCTGCAATCAGCGCATTTTATTCGCCGACAATCGGCTCAAACCGCTCACAACTAAGCGCCGCTGTGTGCATTTGTATACGCGCTGCCGACCGCCTCTCCACACTAACGCGGCTACGGTGCTGCCACCTATAGGTCGATCTCGCGGCCAATAGTGTTGCACTGTAACAGAGTTCAGGGGAGTACAAGAAACGCGCTCACACTCAGACAGAAGCTTGCTCAGTAGAAGACTGCCGGGCAGTCGACGACACGACTGACGATAGCTGTAGCGATTTCAACATTTCTGAAGTTTACTGAGCTGAGCTGTTTATGCTTTGTTATGTATTTATTATTCATTTTTCTTTGTATTTTACAGCGCGCTAGGGCTGAAAAACACAGCGTGTACTGCAGCAATTTCTAGACTATAAGTATGTCCTCTCGTATTCACGAAACGACAATAAAAATAAACAGCTCGTGACAAGAATCGTGATAATGACAGGTATAGCTACATGTTTACCTCATTTAAGTGCTTGCGCGTGAACGTCAGTTTGTACGCTTTCGCGGCTCTGCAATTCCAACCTCACAAAAATTAATGCAACCTGTTTTTACGGACTAAATTATAGTACGCACTGTGCTTTACTTCTGGGGATTTTAAAAAATGCTAACATGGCGTTTCTTCATGGCATTTCAACTTTTGCAGTTTAGAGACATGCCTTCACTTACGCATTTTTCTTTGCGTTGGACATCATTCTCGGCATTTATATTTAACAGAATTGTTAAAATTATTTGCGGAAATACTCTGGGAAATTGTGCAAATTCTCAGTATTATAGACGCGAAGCGGAAGAAAAAGCAAACTAGCGCATTATTGAGCAATGTGCCGTATTTGCGGTTTGTTTTTCATAAAATATGCGCAACAACACTTTAATATAACAGAATTTTCTAAAAAGAGGTTACTCACAGTACGTCAAGAAAAATTTGGAGACTCACAGCTACAATAGTTACTCTGCAGGACCTCGTCAAATTCCTATTTTGGCCCAATTCGCAATAAAAACGGTTCTCCTGAGCAGAGACTTCCGCATTTTTTCGAATAAGGCAAGATTTTTTTTCGCGAACCTAAGAATGGTTTCCAGGCCCGGTTGATTCGGACAACCAAATATATATTTTCAGCGAAATTGAAGGGGTCCGCGGACATGCACCGGCGTCCGTTTCTCAACGCACCCTACTGCAGTACTACTTAGTGTGATATCTCCAGAAAGAGTGGTGCTGCGGTTCTCCCGTGTTCCTGTTGCGTGATTATCTTTGATGTCTTGTGAGTTTGTGTGGGTGTGTTTTGTTACGTTTTTTTCTTAGCAGAGATGCACTGGATATGACATGTGGGAACCCCTGCTGATCCACTCCTTCTCCGGTGAATTTATGCCGTATTGATGCTCGAGGCGACCTTCCCCGTTTCACTTGCCGCGGCCACTTCGTTTGTTTCCGAGGCGTTTACTCTATCTTTGCTGGCATCTGGGAACCGGCATTTGTGGGAAAACTTTAGGCCTCACGCTCGAGGCACCCATCCTAGTTTCACTTTACTGCAACAGCATCGTCCGCTAGAAAGGCAGTTACGCTATCTATGGTGTATCTGGAAACCAGTTTTGCAGAACGACTTGAGGCCCTATTGGCTCTCGAGCCACCCTTCCTCGCCTCTCTGTGTGGCTATCCACTTCGTCTATACAAACGCAGTAACGCCATCGGTGTTTGTATCTGGAACCGGAGCCTGACAAGCGACCTGGACACACAACTTTGGTCAGGCCCAGCCTTAGCAGAGCTCCGTGGTCAAACAAGTCAAATTATGAAAGATTCGGTTACGGAGGCCACTCTACGAGGCCACTACGGGTAGAGCGTGTCTTCACTACAGTTCTTGGTGTTCGCAAAACACGTACCACGGTGTGCCCAGTAAGTGTAGTCTCTACCACGTACGAGGTGCCGAGGAAGAACATCCATGGCCACAGGAAATATGCGGCAATCGTTGAAAGTCCTCACCGGATAAGAAAGGTGTGAAATGGCGATGAACATGGACGGTGTGAACACGGTCCTGAAAGGGAGAATGTTGAAAACACAGCAAATAAAATTACTTAACATCAAATAAAAACTATGAGTGCCCGCAACAAACGGCGCGTATTCAGACGGCGCGTATTCGGTTAGAATCCGCAGTTTCTGCAGTGTACATGCAGCATGTGCTCATATGAGCCTTCTTCATACGTCATACTTCATGTAACCGGAGACGCTGGCTTTGTATATTTATTTCTCATTTTGTTACTTGCTTGATGTAGGCCATCGCCATGGATTTTAAATGACCAACGTAGGTAGTTTCAAGCTATGTACGTTAAAAGTTTAAAGTACCTTGACTACAGCTGCTGTCTTAGAAGTTGTCTTGTTTGTTATGCTAAGCCAAGAATTGGCAGAACTTGAGTGCTAGAGGGACTTTTACCACATTGACTCTAGTTAAGATGATCCTATGATTTCATATCCTCCACAAGAAATAGAACATCCACTGGGGCTAATTACCACTTCAGTTCAGGGCCACAGAAGTTGTGTGTTAATTCCATGCATCGCAAACCATGGCTTGTTTCCGCACATGTGCGTCCTTTATTAGAAACAGCTATGATCATCAGCGCACAATAATTAGGAAACGTTTTCCACTTGAGGTAACCTGTCATGTCTTCATTTCATTCCCATCTGGCTATTGCTGTAGTCTATACCCTCGATATTACTTTACTCAAAAGTGTGGTTAAATTTCACGAAAACACCAACAGCTAGATCTAAATAGTTATATCACTTATTTACTCGACAATTTTAAATAACCTTCCCCTAGACTTATCAAGTAAAGTAAATCTGCAAATCTGTCGCAGCTAAATTCGCGAGGAATATATCCCACTAAAATAAACCAAATCGCACAAGTCTAAGGTAATAAGTTCGTAATACGTTACGAGTTTTAAACGCGAAGCGTTTCTTAGTGAACCAAAGGCACTTTGACCTTTCTATTTATGTATCCAGCCGCCTACGTCTGGCCGCTCTCGTTTTCGTCTTCTGAGCTTAGTGTACGCCAAAATTGGCGCAGGAGGATTTGAGTGTATTGTTGAGGGTTTATTAGACGGCAGTCGGCGACGATGCTCAATGGCGGCAGTCAAGCAAGAACACGAGCTCAGAGCGCGAGCGCGAAGAGCCCAAGAGGACGACCCACTAGGAGGCTATAGAGAGCGCAACCCCTTACTCAACTCAAAGGCTTCGCTACAATTACCCTGGGAACGAAAAGGAGCCGTCCGGCGACCTACAGCTCGTCCCTATGAGTGGGTCTAGTAGGCCTTGAGGCGCTCCACGTTTACTATGTCGCGCCCTCGACGGCGCATGTCCGAAGATGGTTCGATGGGTTCGATCACGTAGTTGACCGGGGATGTGCGCTCGACGACCCGATAGGGGCCTTCGTATTTCGGCAGTAGTTTTGAAGAGAGGCCAGTTGCAGTGGTAGGGACCGAGAGCCATACGAGTGCTCCAGGGAGGAACGTGGACTCAGAAGTGGTGGTGCCACTGCGAATGATCTTCTGCCGCTCTTGTTCCTGCGTTGTAAAAGTCTTGGCAAGCTCGCGACACTCTTCCGCAAGCCTGGCTGTGTCAGAAATCGGCGCACACTCAGTTGAATCCGGCTTGTATGGGAGTATCGTGTCGATGGTGTGCGACGGGTGCCTTCCATACAATAAGAAGAAGGGTGAAAACCCAGTTGTGCTTTGAGGGGCGGTATTATAGGCGTAGGTGACGAAGGGCAGAATGGCATCCCAATTTGTGTGATCGGCGGCGACGTACATTGAGAGCATGTCGCCGAGCGTGCGGTTAAAGCGTTCGGTTAGGCCATTCGTCTGCGGGTGGTAAGCAGTAGTTTTGCGGTGAACAGCATGGCACTCTTTGAGAATGGCTTCGACGATTTCCGACAAGAAGACACGGCCTCGATCGCTGAGAAGCTCCTGGGGTGGACCGTGACGCAGCATGAATCGGTGTAGCAGGAAGGAGGCAACGTCGCGTGCTGTAGCCGCTGGGAGGGCGGCGGTTTCGGCGTATCGCGTTACATGGTCAACAGCGACGATTGCCCAGCGGTTACCAGCCGATGTCAGAGGACGTGGTCCGTACAAGTCGATGCCCACGCGCCCGAACGGACGGTTAGGGCAAGGTAATGGTTGTAGACCAGCGGGTGACACGTGCGTTGAAGGTTTTCGGCGTTGGCAATCGAGGCAGGAGCGAACGAACTTCTGCACGTAGCGGTACATCCCTCGCCAGAAGTATCGTTGTCGAATGCGGTGGTAAGTTTTGGATACCCCAGAGTGCGCGCATTGTGGATCAGAGTGAAAGGACTCGCATATTTCAGAACGCAGACTGCGGGGTATCACAAGTAGCCACTGGCGGCCATCGGCGTTGTAATTGCGTCGGTGCAGTAGGTCGTCACGAATGGCGAAATGGTGGGCTTGACGACGCAACGCGCGAGTGGTTGGTGTTGCCGACGGATCAGTGAGCAAGTCTATCAGCGAGGCGATCCATTTATCCTTGCGTTGTTCGATAGCGATGGTGTGAACGTCTATGGAAGAAACAACATTGTTAGGTACCGAGCAGGGGGCATCGTCGTCAGGCAAGGGGGAGCGCGAGAGGGCGTCGGCGTCAGCATGCTGGCGTCCGTTGCGGTACAGCACGCGGATGTCGTAGTCCTGTAGGCGAAGTGCCCAGCGGGCGAGGCGGCCTGAGGGATCCTTCAATGACGACAACCAGCATAGTGCATGATGGTCGGTGATGACATCAAATGGGCGACCATACAAATAGGGTAGGAACTTCGTAAGGGCCCAGATGATCGCCAGGCATTCCTTTTCGGTGACGGTGTAATTGGTCTCGGCTTTAGTAAGCGTACGACTTGCATATGCCACGACATATTCAGGGAACCCCGGTTTGCGCTACGCAAGGACAGCGCCAAGGCCAACACCGCTGGCGTCTGTGTGTACCTCTGTAGGGGCCGTAGGGTCGTAGTGGCGTAGTATGGGAGGCGACGTCAACAAACGACGGAGCGTTGCGAAAGCGTCGTCGCACTCTGACGACCACGAATGGAGGGGCCCGTTACTTCCGAGGAGCTTCGTCAGCGGCGATATGATAGTCGCGAAGTTTCGCATGAAGCGCCGAAAGTAGGAACACAGTCCTACGAAACTGCGCAGTTCTTTGACGGACGTCGGTTTCGGGAACTCGGTCACGGCCCGAAGCTTGGCTGGATCGGGGAGAATTCCGTCCTTGGACACGACGTAGCCGAGTATTGTCAGCTGCCGTGCTGCAAATCGGCACTTCTTTAGATTCAGTTGCAGACCAGCGTTGCTCAAACGCGTCAACACATGCCGGAGGCGTTGAAGATGCGTGGAGAAGTCTGGAGCAAACACAACGACGTCGTCGAGGTAGCACAAGCACGTGTGCCATTTCAGGTTGCGCAGAATAGTATCCATCATGCGCTCGAAGGTGGCGGGCGCATTACACAGCCCAAACGGCATGACGTTGAATTCGTACAAGCCGTCGGGCGTGACAAAGGCGGTCTTCGGTCGAGCGTCATCAGCCATAGGTACTTGCCAGTACCCTGAGCGCAAATCGATGGATGAAAAGAATTCTGCTCCTTGTAGGCTGTCAATCGCGTCGTCTATGCGCGGTAGTGGATACATGTCCTTACGAGTGATCTTGTTGAGTCATCGGTAGTCCACCCAGAACCGCACAGAACCGTCCTTCTTCGCAACAAGAACGACAGGAGACGCCCAGGGGCTGTTAAATGGTCGAATAACATCGCGTCGAAGCATGTCGTCGACTTGGTCGTTGATTCGCGGCGTTCTGTGGGAGATACGCGATATGGACGTTGCCGCAGGGGCGGTTGGGCGCCAGTGTCGATGCGATGCGTAACGGTGGACGTGCGGCCGAGAGAAGTTTGAGCGACATCGAAAGAAGCGCGAAATTCTTCCAAGAGACCAGAAGCTGGGAACGCTGGACTGGCGTAAGGTTGTCAGCAATGGAAGAAGCGAATACGTCATCGGGCGATGAACCAGACGTGGTAACAGCACTGAGCGTACTGGAGTTGGGGCATGCGTGTCATCTGGTTAGTCCATAACTGTGCGCTTCGAGGGGTTCCACGCTGCTCGCCGAGACATTCTCCTCGCAACAAACGTAACACTGTACGGAGATGGGTTGATAACAAAAATTGGCCCGCGCTGCCCTGAGTGACTTGCACGGTCGCGAAAGGCACCAGCAAGCCTTTCCTCGTTGCAACAACACGGTCAGATGGCGGAGGAGAGCGCAACGGAGTCGGAGAGACTTGCGCGTAGGACTGAGACCACCGTTGACGAGTTTGCAGGCACCTTGGTGTCGTCTTTGACATGTACCTTGCCCGCAGCCGATGGATTGTCTGCCGGCGTCCAATCAGAGAACGGTGAGAGCTCTATTTCGGCTGGTGCGCAATGAATCACGGCGTCGTGGTGGGAGAGAAAATCCCATCCTAGGACGACGGAGTGAGCATGCTGGAATTATGATCAATTCGACGGCGTACAGAGCATCGTTAATCATGACGCGGGGCTGTGCACACCGCTGTAGGGTGAATACTTTGTGCGCTGGCTGTACGGAGGGAGAGCCCGGGAAGTGGCGTCGTCACTTTTCGCAGTAATCGGCTAAGTTTGGCGTCAATAACGGATACGGCGGCAGCGTCGATAAGGGCAGATGCGCGAACACCGTCCACAACACGTCCAACACGTTCGGTGGGCTCTGAGGGCTTCGCAGTTCGACAGCGTCGCAGCCCTTGCCTCGTGGACTGCGACGACTAGTTTTCTGGTCACGTGGGACCGGACGTGGCCGCATCGGTGACAGTGATCGCGTCGTGATCGGTGACAGTGATCGGCGAAGCCTTTGAGTTGAGTAAGGGGTTGCGCTCTCTATAGCCTCCTAGCGGGTCGTCCTATTGGGCTTGCCGCTCGCGCTCTGAGCTCGTGCTCTGGCTTGACTGTCGCCATTGAGCATCGTCGCCGACTGCCGTCTAATAAACACCTAAACAGAGAATAACACGATTCACGTGTTACGATTTGCATAACAAGATTTGCGCGTCGCGTAAGTCATGAAACCTGTCCAAGAGCACCGTGTGGCACAAACCCGCATAACAAAGCGCGTGGTGACGTGTGTGCGCCAACGTGATGCACGCTCTATATAAGCAGTAACAGTGAGAACAGACATTGAAAGTTTGAATGAGAGAGCGTTAAGGACCCGTGCCGCAGAAAATCTGGCGTCGACGACGATGTCGGTGAGCAAAGCTTCTGACGGATTCAAAGGGTAAAGAAACATGGCTGATCCTCCATCATAGAACACGTATAACACTATCTTTTCGTCCACTTTTCTTTCTTCACATTCACCTTACATTTACTACTAAAACATCCCCTATACTTTCCTTGGCATTATTGTCTGTTAGTGCTAACACGAAGCGAAAGCCAAAGAACGTAACTGCGTCTAGGGCGACTCCTAGATGCTACCGCGGCCATGCGTTAATCTTTGACATCGAGACGCTTTAGCTGCGTCATCGTCGAATCGTTTTTATCGGTGCTCGTTAGTGTCATGACGCAGTATTTATTGAAACAAACAGCGCAAGGATACGACCAGGACAAAGAAAGGAAACACACGACAGTGCCGACTTACAACAATTTATTGGAGCTTTTTTCATGATATATATGCAGGGAATCAGCCAGTTCATTGCGCATGTCTAAAGCAGATAAATGCTTCCCATCATCTTGTAAATTCTTCTTGGAACTTGATAATGCCTCATCAACAAGCCCAAGTTCGCTCTATTGTAATGACGCAGTACTTCACCACTCACAGACGTCGGCACCGCCTCGCACCGCCACCAGAGAGCACCATGCAAGAGAGAAGGTGTCAGAGATATAAGGCACTTTTGTGGAGCTTCGTGCGTCTGCGGCGGTGGCAGGTCGCTTGAGCGCCGCGCACATATCGTCGCGGACCGAGAGGTGTGGATTCGATTCCCGACAGTGGAAATTTTTATTCTGGTTTTTTTTCTTCTTATGCGTTAGTGTGTATTTTACCAACATCTTATACGTGACGGAAATACGTCAGCGAAGTCTTAATGAACCCTGGCATACAACACTTTCGTGTTAGAACCGAATTCGAGCCGGAATCGAACCTAGGCATTCTGTGTAACTCGAGTATTGTACCGCAGATCTACACTAGTTCATGAAAGTTCTTTGTAAAAGACCCTATGCCACCGTCATGTCGGTTTAACGTCAATTGTAGTTGCAGTACTGGCTATCTACTTTGATAACAATGTAATAAGCACTAAAATGTACAACTATGAGTCAACAAGTAATATTCAAGCGTTCCTAACCCTGTAGGAATTTGTTCACGAACACTGCGTATGATGTTACGCACATCATCGCACAGTAAAAAGCACTTCCATTTCCTAAAATTAATATCTGCGCTCTAACGTGAGTGTTGATATCACGTCGGATTACCCTTTAAGCGCTAGTGTAGTCGACGTGACTGGTATACTCACAATATGCACATGACTGAACACGTTCACCCGCCTAAAACGCTTGGCTTTTAGCCAAAAAATCCAGCATAGCGTGCTACTCGCTCACTGCTTCGCATGAAATCGATTCCCACAATGTGTGGTATCTGCCGGAATTTTTATACCATAATATGTTTGCCTATACTTTTGACACGATGATATAAAAACTGGCTGCAGTACATACATCTAAGCCAAAGAAAACTAGTATGAAACAAAAGGCATCAAAATCAAGCCAGTACTTTGATGGAAAGTTGGGCACATTGTCCCTCTAACTCATGAGACAGTTTTCAAAAGCGGTAAAGCTAACTGAGTGGTCAGTGGTTCCACTGACTCATGAACGTGACTCATGAACGTGTGGCCTTGTGGTCACATCACCGAGTATATGGTATGGCACTGCCGAAAGAAGTGGCGCAGAAGAGCACCTCTGACGCATTTCGCATGAGATTTGTGCGCACCTCATTTCCAAGCCTAGAACACCACCAGCAGCCTCACCGCTACGAGCATTCATCTGGCTGTGATGTTTCCCTTTTAAGCCCACTGCATGCACCAACCATTTTTTTCGTTCTTGTTGTCCTTGCTATCACTGTCGAAATTGTCGGGCGCTGATGTTGTCCCCGTTTTTTATGAGATATCAGCTATCAAGGAAGATCTTACCATGCACCGATATACAAAACTTGGATTTGGGAAGAACGTGGCAATTTCACAGAGGATAGCTTGTATATGCATTTATCAGTGAAGATGATAATAATAATTTTGGTTTTACGGGCCGAAAGCACGATATGATTATTAGGTACACTGTAGTGGAGGGCTCAGGCAATTTTGACCATCTGGTATTCCTTAACGTGCTCTGACATCGCATAGTACAGGGGCCTCTAGCATTTCGCCTCAATTGAAAGGTGACCGTAACCGCTATATCAGTCAATATAATCCCCAATTATACGCAACGACACAATGACTGGGAAGTAAAACTGTCTCTCTTGAAGACCAGAAAAGCAAGAATTATCTCGTATACTGAATCGCACATCTTTCGTGCGATTCAGTTTACGAGATTCAGATTCATCTCAACAATACTAATACGAGAATTCAGACAGGAGATGCAGCCATAAACCTGTCTGCACAAAGGATACCAGCAGAAATAACGACGACTCGTCACAAGGGACCTACGTTTGCGTTAAAAACAAGCCTAGATGGTACAGAATACGCAGGAATGGTGCGCACGGTCACAGAGAAAATTCCGGAACAGACAAGATTGGCAGGCATTATGGAAGGCCTGAGGCGAATCGACGTAAGAGTAAGCGGGCTGTAAAAGAAAGATCAGTTGCAATGAAGAAAGCTGTGGAGTACTTTAGGCAGCATGTCTTGAGTGTGCTTCTCTCGGACAAGACGGGTTGTATCATAACAAGCAACGACATGTACAATGAAACAGGGATCGAAGCACTTAACATTTCGTGCAAGACAGGGAGATGAACCTAAACGCGAACCTTAAAAAACCTTGCTTTGGTGCGGGAAGCCTATGCCTTGGAATTCGACTCAGAAACCTACTAAAGAGCATCAAAAAGAGGGACAGAGACAGCCTAGCGCTATTTTTTGCAGTCAAAGCCCACAAGAAGAAGCCCGTTCAGGCGAATTGTAGAAGTACGCTTGGCATGCTTCTTACAGGAGCACCTGAAAACCCTTGCCAGTGACAATCCGTTTCTCATTAGGAACTCGGGCAGTGTTCTGAATGCTTCGAAAGAACCTCGTGTTCCTCAATTTTTTCGCTAGACGTAATGGAGCTGTACTACAACATCCCATAAAAGGTGACTCTCAGAGCAGCTGAAGATCCTATCGGTGAGAACCTTTGAGTGCAAAACACGGCATTCACCAGAACGAGAGAGACAGGGTCGGCGCCACTTTCATCTCGTTTTATTTGTGGCTTCACGAGCAAATATATGCAGAAGACACACATGCGCAGGAAATCAAATCCATTGTCAATCATTGACACCATACCACTGGCACGTGGCAAGGGATATGTGGGGCAATATGGAAGATGCCTCAAAAACGGCTCAAAGAGCATCGCTGTGCATGCCAGCAAACGGCACTTTCAAGCAACTTTCAAGCACTTTCAAGCAACTTTCAGATGCACTGCAGGTAGTGTGGGTGTTGCCCAATGTTGGAAAAGTGAAAGATTAAAACCACGCGCGAAATATGGGAAGGCTTCCACATATTGAACCAGCAATACGCATATACAATTATCCATTCCCATTATCCACTCGATTCTTCAAGCTACATTTTGCTAATCTCGAAAGAACTCGAATTTATCAGATGCAACATGGAGCAATTAAGCCAGCAAACTCGGTAAAGAACTTCATCGGTCATCGCCATATCCAGTAATCACTCCACGTTTATTATTAGAAGAAAGTTCGGTAAGATTGTCGTCTCCTCCCAATCTTAAACTGTTCATTCCCTTTGCTCGAGTTCTTTTTTCTTTCAAGTTTTTTCAATAAATTCAGTTGATAGTTTGCGCTTGTCGTGTCCACTTCGTAACGTGTGTTCTCCCTAACTTATTTTGTCCCAGTAAATGTAGCGCAGTATTTGGGTCCGCAGATACGTTGTTGATAATGATCGCCTTGGTTATCATCACTTTCGAAGCCACGTGCGACCAGATGTCAGCTAGCTTGTTCATTACAGTCACGCAATATTCCATGCGTTACAGTTCCCAATCCGGCCTATCTCCTTTTGCCTTCATAGAAAGTGTTATTGTTACCTGCTACTGTATCGTCTAGACTTCTATGAATTCGCTTGTCTTTTTTGGTGACATTCCAAGCGTCGCTTGCTTATACCCGCCGCTGATCAAGTAATCCTTTCATCCACTTTGAAAGCCACATCCTTTGAAAGAGGCGTGATTTTCACGGGTATTGTTGATTTCATATCCTGGCAGGCAATGAAGCCAATGAATCGGAAACAATGGTTTTCTTACGTCCATTATCTACTGGACCGACCACTACTCAGTGCGAAGCTACCAAAGAAATGCAAGCAGATTTTCTCAACAAACGTTCGTTAGCTCTTGGAAAAAAAACAGGCAAATACTAAATTTTCCTTTTCGTAAATACTCCTCCATTTTAGCGTATTATTGAACAAAAGCTGATTCGCAGCAATAGTCTAATTTACTGCAGGCGAGTCAAGATTTTCTCGTCTCTAGCCTAAAACACCTGATATATACAGCTAAACATTACGATTGTCATTACGATTGTCATTACGTGTGACTCACCTCATCAAATTCAGAATTTGAATGTTCGATGTACCGGCCAGAGACAAGCCAATGACGTAGTAGGAAGGTCTCGTGGTGGAGGTTTTCGGTTTCAGGTAAAGGTGCAGCTCCTGAAAACAGCAAATGCGTTGAAAAGGCCAGGTCTCCTTTCATAATCTCAACTGCGGTACCGTCAATGCTGTGAGACTTCCTCGCGGCGAAATCATATGCAGAAAGCTATCTGATATGTTTCAGCAGGCAAGAAATAAGCCTTCTTCCCAAATAAATTTTTAGGGTTAAATTGACGACGAGGAAGATGAAGTGCACGTATTAGCTGCGTGCGAAGGTAGCCCTAATAAACAGGATTTAGCATGCCTTACTTGAGTGAGAGGAGTCTCGTTACAATATAGTTTAACAGACGCAATTTCACCGTAGATAAGATGGAATACTTGTTCGCTCTTGCCACACGTATAATTTTAACCCCGCAATTAATTATTCATTAAGCATTAGAAAAACAAGACAAACGTTTAGCGCAACATTGAGCCTGAAGCGATGCAAAATAGCCGTTGAAGTGAACATTCCGAATGAAAGTCTCAGCGAGAGATAGCTCTTCTCAAAATGCTGGCCCTAGTGACATTCCCTGTGACAGGATTTATTATGCTACGCCTAATATTAGATCTGGATCAAAAAAGGGAAGCTTGAACGTCAGCCTTTCGATAGCTTGTGTACCACGCATCAGATACTTTTCAGTCCTGCATTATTCAGAAAAAGGGTTCCATAGTTATTAGCCGCTGCCATTTTCACACTTCACTCTGAAATTAAAGTTTCGCTTTTTGCTGAAACGTGCTTCTCGCAGTGGGATGAAATTGCACGCCAGCTCGTGCGCAAGTTGCGCCGCTGTACATAAGCATTTTATCGACTCAAATGTACGCAGCTCGTGCTATGTATGTGTATGGGGGGTACTGTGTGGATTTAAATGGGAGGAAGGAGGGAGAGAAAGGTGGTCATGGTGCTTGTTAGTTGGCACAGTAAAATCCATTTAATTCTACACTCGTTAAGTCGGAAAATCGGATTATTCGTATCTGTTTACTTGTCCCGGCCAGCATACGCATTGTTCAGTAGCATAAAACTCGCGTGAAATTGGTGATATATGGCCGCAATCTGGTTAATTCAGACAATCGTCGGAGCGCACCAAGCACGAAATGCCGCAAATATGCGCGCAAAGCAGCGAAAACGGCGTTCGCGGACAGTCGAAACAACAGCGGTCTTTCAGAAAGACCTGGTCGCCAGCCAGAATCAAGTTCCTGGTACATAATAAAGTATGGGTTCAGTTCACATTCCGGCTTAAGATGCGGGGTCTTGAGCCGCGTTCACAATGTCAACGAAGTCGCAAATGACGAAAATTGTGGCTTTTGCACTGCTGCTGTGCAAAATATTTATTCGATTTACGTATTCATTAAGAAAATGAAAGTGCATTGATGAAACAGGCATTTTTTAATTGTTTTCTTGTTACTTTCAGTAATTCGACATTCGGTGAATTAGAAAAGCTTTTTTTGGTACCGCGAAATCCGAATTCGCCAACTTTTACTATATAGCAACATTTTATTCTAGAGACATACATTGTTACGTCGCAACATTATTGCCAGTGTTATAATTTTTTTGCCAACTTTACGTTCCTGAAGCTGATGAATATGTTTTTCAATTTTGAAGCATTTTACAGCTTGACTTGCTGCGTGACTTGCTGTTTGAGTATTCACGGAAGCTTAAGGCAACCACAAAACTGCATTACTCCAAGCGGACCTATTTTCTGGATGTATGTACCTTCAGGGGTGTTTTTGGCGACTTGAATACACACATACATTTTATTTTTGTTGATACGAATCAATAACTTCCTTAAGTGAAAATGTAGCATTCCAATATCTAGCTAAAGAACCACTTTCACCAAAAGGGCGAAGCAATGAATGCGATAGCAACAAGCTCTAATGTTATACGAAGTAAGGCTAGCCGCTAACTCCTTTGGATCCGATATCGCAAACGCAGCAAAACACTGGTTTAAAGGGCACCTAAATTACCTCTGAAGATACGAAGATTCTTCTCTCTCGGCGTGTCCCATCTTTGCGGCACAATTCGTGACGCCAGCAGTTCGTTCAATTGACGCCAGGATGAAATGAGCTCTCGAGTGGTCGATATACGAGAGATATGTTGTGAATGATCTACTACACTGTTTTGCCATGCAGTCGCGTGCCCGTTTTGCCTTGACTCACCTTACAATTACGCGCCATAAACTGATTTCACTTTGTTTTCTGCGTTTGCGACTGCGCAAGCGGAGATATCAGTGTGTAGTCGAAAAGCGCGAAATCCTGACTGGTGCAACGCTGAGTGCTGACATTCGACGTGTTTTATGAAGAAATAAGTGGTTTTATGAAGGAATAAGCGCTTCTAGGAAGGGTAGTGAAGTCTAGAAAGAAACTACTGTATCGCTTTTGAACGCGGTGTGGTTTAGGGGTCCTTTAAGGGAATACGCCCGCTTCATGGGACGAAGCGGTTTCCGTGCTGTCTGCTGTCTGAACGCAAAATATTCTGCGAGAGCACAGCAAGTTTACCAGCTGTCTACTGATGCCTCTCAAGATAGCGTGCACGCCAGCGCCCTCACGATCAAACTTCGCAAATCCTGCTCAAGCGACGAAGACTTCCCCCCCTCCCGCTGCCCCCACCACCGGCGCCCCTTCATGCTCCTTCGGCTGACAAAAGGCGGCCGGGGCGTTTCCTCTCTGCTTGATGAGCTATCGACTGCAGGCATCTCACGCGGGCCAATGCTATGGCATTCATCCTTCGTGCGACGGAGACGGCCGGCTCGCTTCATCTTTGCTTCAGGCGCGTTCGTCCCCAGCGCTTGAGGGCTTTAGCGCGCGCGCTACGAAGGATGCACGGGCCGATGTTATCAATTTGGACTTTATATCGAACATGAAGGTGACTACAAGAAACCGCCGAGATTGTCCCCATAATTGCTATCGCAATAAAAGCAAGTCAGCATTCGTTCAAGTACAGTAAAATTAACATCGTAGAACCATACTGACTTGGAGACAAATTATTTTTGCAGGCAATATAGCATTGTAGACACTAATATATATAACAAATATTACCTGTAGTACTGTAAAATGAGCGTTTATTTCGGTTTAACATCTAAGTTTCTTAACTTTAGTATACATTGTCATCTCTGTGAGAAACACATTCATACATGTGTGCATAAATCTATCGAACATCAGGACAAAATGTGTTACAACTGCAGAAAATATGAGTGTTTGCACCCAATTGCAGTGACGCAGAACCACCATTTCACTTGGTACTCTATTCATTGAGATTGGATACTCGTCGTCAATAAACACTTGCTATCTCTATCATTTCTAGCATTTGCAATATGATATGACCAATATATTACATACAGAATGTATTTTTCACGCTAAGGAGATGATAGTTTAGTGAAAGGCTTAGCCATACGGCAGCTATATCAGCTCTATAAATTTCCTCTTACCCAAAGCATTTCTCGTTTGTTGAGGATGGTAGTCGCCTTTTTTTGTATAATGGCTTTGACCCGGAAGACAAAAAAAACGATTTTAGAAAACTGGGAGGTAGGCAAACATATTTGGATGGGAACTGGTTGCTTTTTTTCAGTCAATAACAGTGCTGAACGGATCATTTTAGGCTCCAGAATAGCGGTATCGCATGTGTACTATGATATGAAATTGCCAAAACTTACTCTTTTTCATCCTGGTATTGTTACTGATTATACCGCACGGCGTGCGCGACCTCAAATACCTACGCAGAAAATTTAGTAGCTGCAAAATATGCTGAAACAGATTACTCATATCGTAGGTATGAGAAATAAGCCACAACGACAAAGAAGCTTTACCCCGCTCCTCGCATACTTCATCAATATGAGGCTTCGTACAGAAAGATTATTCAAGTAAAACACTTATGTCTCTTTTTCGAAATTACTCAACCAGAACTTTTGGCGGTGAATTAAGAACAACGCACCTCGATCTCACTGCGATCAGTGCTAGCTCCTTCCAAAAGAATATCTTGTGCATATCTTTGACCTCCCATTTCAAACGAATTAAGGTTTGTCGATTTTTACTTCATGACCCTTGGTAACATATGAGTGCCGATCATGCGAATGCGTATATTGCGAAGATCTTATATAACGCTGGAGAGGTCGTTAATCCACAGTAAGAAAGCTGTTCGTCCAAAAGAATGCCTTTGTGGACACCTATAGTTCTTTCACGAATCTCGGATTCGGTATCGGCTGTTTCCAAAGTGTGCTTCCTGTTGATAACATTTTTACTTCGCTTTAGAAACGCCTCATTAGAGCCATAGCCTTTAAATTTGTTTATTAACACGGCTATGTGAAAGAATGGGAATTTTAAGTGGTGTATTTGGTAACACGGTGTGGTTCAGTGTGTTAGAGGATTCATACATATACATCTTCGATCCGTAAACTGAGGAGACTGGGTCTGGTAAAAAAATAGATTAACCCATCGGCACACAAAAATTAAATTCTTGATGGTCTCCTTGAGCGGAAACACGGCTATATTGTTGGTTAGCGTTTTTCCATCGACTTTATTAATCACCCAAGTACATTCTTCCAGGCACACATCTTGCCACTAAAAGGAATTCCCCGAATTGATAAAAAAATACAAGGTCGAACAACCATTTGCACGTGCTTAGTCTGCTCTTAGCCCTTTCGGAATGCAAACATCTTTCAAGCAATAAAACCGGAATAAGTGACCGCGGTACATTCCAAATCCTCTTTATAAAAGCTTTTCGAAGAATAAAAACAAAGAACATCGACATTTCTTTTATTGCAATAGCAATTGTATGGGCACTCTCGCCTGGTGTTTTCCGTCACCGTCGCCGTATTGTAATAATGTTAAATATTCATATTGTTACGTGAATGACGACTCGGTAGACTAGACCGTAGACTATTTACACGATATATTTTCAGTAGCAGTTGCAGCGCTGACCGGTTCAGCTCAGAGCCCGAGCGGAGAGAGATCTTCCTTCTCCTCGTCCGGCGCACACGCGCAATGGTTCAAGGGGCTGGCAATATGCATGTAGCATAATCCCCGGCGGCAGGAGCGCCGTCTCGGCGCATCAGACGTCAACGTCACTGGGAGAGTGGTAGGGTTTCAAGCGTGCGACATGTACGATATCGCTGGCCTGTATAGACGATGAAGGCGACGAGGCGACAGGAGCGATTTCATAGGTTACAGGGTAACCGCACGAAGGACTCTGTATGGACCTGTGTATCGAGACATTAGTTTTTCCGACATCCCAACGTGAGGGTGGGAGACCACAGCAGGACCAAAGAACCGGGCGAGAAGTGCACGTCTCGGTGCCTGCGATCGTACAACCGCCGTTGGTTTTCTTGAGAAGTCAAGAGGCGAGTGCGGGCGGTTTCACGTGCATGAGCAGCCCTGGTGATAGCGTCAAGGGCATATTCGCTGGTCGGTACGGCGGGAAACGGGATGATGGTGTCTAGGGGCAACGTTGGTTGTCGGCCGAACAACAGAAAGAATGGAGAGTAACCGGCAGTGTCGTGGCGCGAAGAATTGTACGCAAATGTCACGTACGGCAAAGCAAGGTCCCAGTCAGAGTGGTCGGAGGAAACATACTTCGCAAGCATGTCTGTAAGTGTTCGATTGAGACGCTCGGTTAGGCCATTTGTCTGCGGATGGTAGGACGTAGTGAGCTTGTGCCTCGTTTCACATGACTGCAGAATGTCGAGAATTCGACTGCAGAATGTCGACTGGACCTTCGACAGAAATGTGCGGCCACGGTCCGTAAGCAGCTGGCGTGGAGCTCCATGTTGCAAAATCACGTCGTGTAGGAGGAAGTCGGCGACATCTGTGGCGCAGCTTGTTGGAAGAGCTCTTGTGATGGCGTAGCGCGTGGCGTAGTCTGTGGCCACAGCTATCCACCTGTTGCCGGAGGAAGACAGGGGAAACGGGCCAAGTAGGTCTAAGCCAACGCGAAAGAACGGTTCTGACGAAATGTCAAGGGGTTGAAGGCACCCGGCGGAAGCGTCGATGGTGTTTGCGGCGCTGACATTTCTCACACGCCGCAACGTATCTTCTGACGGAGCGTGCAAGCCCTGGCCAAAAAGCGTCGGCGGATCCGGTCGTAAGTGCGCGATACACCAAGGTGACCGGCCGTTGGAAGGTCATGAAGTTCGTGAAGGACAGCCGAGCGGAGGTGTTTCGGAATAACAAGCAGCAGGGCTGGTCCATCTGGGTGAAAATTGTGGCGGTAGAGTGCACCATCTTGGAGGACGAACGAGCGATGGGACCGGTCGGTAGACGATGATTCTAGGCGTTCGATGATAGTACGCAAGGACGCATCTCTGCGTTGTTCGTCGCCGATGTTTGTCAGTAAGGAAACGGAAAAGACGCAAGCGTCGGCGTCGGTGTCAGGGACGCTGCTCGATTCATCGACCGGGTAGCGGGACAGGCAGTCTGCGTCCTGGTGTAGGCGGCCCGACTTGTACGTCACTGTGTAGGTATATTCTTGGAGTCGCAGAGCCCAGCGACCAAGCCGGCCCGTAGGATCCTTTAGTGAGGAAAGCCAACAGAGCGCATGATGGTCCGTTATTACAGAGAAATGCGTGCCATATAAATATGGGCGGAACTTCAAGACTGCCCAGACAAGAGCAAGGCATTCACGCTCTGTAATGGAATAGTTGCGCTCGGCAGCTGTAAGGAGGCGGCCGGCGGTTGCCCTGTTGTCGTTGGGCTAGGACGGCTCCGATCCCGTGACCACTAGCATCGGTTCGGACCTCAGTCGGAGCGGATGGGTCAAAGTGGGCCAATATAGGCGGCGTTGTCAAAAGTGTGACGAGGCGAGAAAAAGCGGCGGTTTGAGCGGGACCCCACGTAAAAGGCACGTCTTTCTTCAGAAGTTCAGTGAGTGGTCGAGCGATTGTTGCAAAATCTTCCACGAACCTTCTGAAGTAGGAACAGAGTCCCAAAAACTCCGGACGTCCTTCGCTGATTGGGGTACAGGAAAACTCGTGACTGCACGAATTTTCTCTGGGTCCGGCTGCACACCTGAAGCATCGACGAGGTGGCCCAAGACGGTAATCTGCCGGCGGCCGAAGTGGCACTTCGAGGAGTTCAATTGGAGGCCAGCTCTGCGGAAGACGTCAAGAATAGCTGCCAAACGCCGAAGGTGGGTCTCAAATGTAGGCGAATATACAAGGACATCGTCGAGGTAACAAAGGCAGGTTGTCCATTTGAATCCTTGTAGCAGAGAGTCCATCATACGCTCGAACGTGGCTGGGGCGTTGCACAGACCGAACGGCATAACCTTGAAGTGGTATAGGCCATCCGGAGTTACAAACGCAGTCTTTTCTTGGTCTTTCTCATCCATAGCAATCTGCCAGTAGCCAGAGCGTAGGTCTATTGAAGAAAAGTAGCGCGCGCCGTGTAGGCAGTCAAGAGCGTCGTCAATTCGAGGTAAAGGGTAAACGTCCTTTTTCGTAATTCGATTCAGATGGCGGTAATCAACGCAGAAGCGCCACGTGTCGTCTTTCTTTTTAACGAGCACGACGGGTGACGCCCAAGGGCTCGATGAGGGTTCAATAATGCCTCTGGCTAGCATCTTGTTCACTTCTTGTTGAATGACCGTGCGCTCGGCGGCAGACACCCGATATGGTCGGCGGTGAATGGGAAGAGAATCACCGGTGTTGATGCGGTGCTTTACAAGAGAAGTCTGGCCTAGTGGTCGATTATCGACGTCGAAGATGTCGCGGTAAGAAGCCAAAAGGCGGGTTAGAGCGGCTGACTGCTCAGGTTCGAGGTCCGGGGCGATCATGTGACGCAATGCCATGTCGAGGTCTGTGGTATCCGGCGGCCGACAAGGAACATCTGAGCACACGTCGGCAGCGAAAATGGTGACGTGGTCATCTGATAAGGATCGGAGCGTGGCGACTGAGATGCCTTGGGGTAGCACTTGCTTCGTGAAGCCGAAATTTACAACAGGGGATGTATCCGGTTAGCGGCTAAGGTGACAACGCAGTGTGGTACAGTGATGTCGCGCGCCAGAAGGACATCAGCAATAGGCGTGACGACGTAGTCCCCGTCAAGCACCGGTGAAGACGTTGCCAATTCGACGAATGTTAGGGCTTTAGGCGGCATGCGGATAAATTCTGTGGTACAGAGGCTGGTCTGGAGTTTGGGGCTAGTATCTGGCAGAAGAGGAAGTTCCAAGCAAAGAGTACCGGCAGAACAGTCGATCAGGGCAGAATGTGTCGAGAGGAAGTCCATCCCTAAGATGAGGTCGTGAGGGCAACTGCTGAGCACGGTAAAGAGGACGGGAACGTGGCGGCCGGCAATGCTTATTCGAGCGGTACACATGCCCGTGACGGCAACAGTTCCGCCATCGGCGACGCGTACGGCTTTAGTTGTAGCAGGCGTCAGTACTTTCTTAAGCCGACGGCAGAGATGCGCGCTGATGATGGACACCTGAGCTCCAGTATCAATTAACGCCGTCATAGAAATACCGTCCACTTGAAGATCAATTAAGTTCGTGTTCGTAGTGAGCGTCAACGGAGGATTTGGTTCAGAGGACAATGATGCAGCACTACCTCCAGGAGCTGCACGACCTAGTTTTCCGTCCGGGACGAGACGTAGTTGGGCGTCGACGTATAGCGCGTGGTTGAGGCGACGGGGAACGACGGCGTTGGGGCGACGGGGACCGAGGCAGTAGGGCGGCCGTTGGTGCGTCAGGAGCAGCGTACGTAGGCTGGGAGATACTGGCGAGGTGTAGCGTATGGGCGAGTAGGCGACGAGAATTGGCCCCAATAAGGCGGCGTCCAGGGGGTGCGGCAGTGACGGGGAGACATGACACACCCGGTGGCAGCGGAGCAGTATGGATTTGTCGTCGGGAGTTCTCCATTCCGATGGTTGCGGGATCTCGGAGGAAAATAGGAGTCACTGCGGGGGTGCACTCGTGGGCGTCGGTCGGTATTCGGGTCGAGAGACGGAGCAGGCGACAGGGAAACCGAGATTGGCAATTTCTTGCGCACGACGGCCTGAATAACAGAGACCGTGAGGGGTGCTTGGACAGCGCTTGGTCGAAGGGAGGTGTGTGGAAGGCGCTGGACTTGCCGCTTCAGCTCCTGTCGAACGATGCGCGTCACATTCTCCTCAAAGGGGTGGGGTGGCGCCGAGATCGAGCACGTTGACGTGACAGCCGTTCGGTAGCCGAGCGAATTGAGGCACTACGCGGCGCTTTTGGCCCTTTCGAAGCGGCGGCATTCCTTAATGAGGTCGATGGGTCGAGACATTTGTGGAGACAGCAGATGAAAGCGTCCGTCCGCGATGCCTTTGAGTACGTGGTCCACCTGTCAACCTCGGACATTTGTCGTCCACTTTTCGGCACAGCGCGAGTACATCCTGAATATACGAGACTACACTCGGTCGAAGACTGGACACGGGTTGCAAGTTTCTTTTCGTGCTGCCACTTGGCGACCGGGACGGGTCTCCAAAGATGTCGCGCAGTCGCTCCTTGAAATGTCCCAGCTGGTGAGCTCGGTCTCAGGAGTCTCGAACCAGACACACGGGGTGCCTCCCAAGTAGAAGATTACGTTGGCAAGCATCATGGTGGGGTCCCATCGGTGAGTTTTGGCTAACACGCTCGTACATCTGACCAGTAATCAACGTCAAGGCCACTTGGGCGGAAAATGTACCGGGGTCGCGGAGGTGGGACACCGTAAGGTACGTTGTGGTTGACGGCCGCAGCTGTAGACGGAGACGTGCTGTTGGCATGGGTAGCCATGGCCGGATACTGGACGGTGAGGCCGCTGCGAAGCTTCGTGGTGAGGACGGGAACACTCCACCTCCACCAAATATGTTACGTGAATGACGACTCGGTAGACTAGACCGTAGACTATTTACACGATATATTTTCAGTAGCAGTTGCAGCGCTGACCGGTTCAGCTCAGAGCCGGAGCGGGAGAGAGATCTTCCTTCTCCTCGTCCGGCCGCACACGCGCAATGGTTCAAGGGGCTGGCAATATGCAGGTAGCAATATCAGTGATTTTACGCCCCAAAACCACGATAATATATAGGGACGCTGTAGTGGAGGTCTCCGGAAATTTCGACCATTTGGTGTTATGTAACGTGCACTGACATCGCACAGTACCGCGTCTCTGGTATTCGACTCCATCGAAATTCGACCGCCGCAGCCTTTGGGTTCAGTAGCCAAGCACGAACCGCGACCACGGTGGACCCGCCGTTATGTACTGTATATATATATATATATAATTATATATATATATATATATATATATATATATAGAGATATTATATATATTATATATATATATAGATATATATAAGGCCTACAGAAAAAGTTGTTTCAGAATAATATTTTCCGGAGCGCGCGACCGCATTCGAACCTGTGACACATCGCTCGCAGCACGCGGTGTTACGCGTACGTCATTCAGCATAGCTAACGGCGAGCTATTTATATACAGCAGTTACCGCTGGCGGTACGCAGCACTCGGAGGCACATTCATCGTGTTCTTTGCATCACCAGCGAGATGGTGCGAAGGGCGCGCTTTAAAGGTCGTCGCACCGCTCATTGCGATGCGTGCGGTTCCTTCTACCTCTACCACCTGCACTTGCCCTAGAAGGAGCGGTCGCCCGTGCGACGAGCTTATCCCGTGAGGGGGAGTTTGTAGCGTCTCGTGCTTTCTAGCTCAAAGTTCGCGTTGAAGTTAAAGAGCGCACAAACCGTCATTTCGCTCGTTGCGGCGGCTACGTTTGCGAAAGGACGCGCTGCTCAAACACAAAGAAGGTAACAACTGTGACAGTTGTTGGTTCCGCTCGTGCAGTGTATACCTGTGCATCCGTTTCAGGCGTCCTTTTTGTGTTTGAGCAGCGCGCTTCAAGTGTCAAGCTGTGAACGTTTTAGTTGGCGCTCAATCCTGTGTGTTCTTTTCGTGCGTCCTTTGTGCTTGCACAGCGCGCTGCAAGGGTTGAGCTGCATGCCATTCTTCGCGTGACATTCCAATTTGTTGCCTCTAGCATTCATTGCCTCCTCTTTGCGGAGAAACCGTTACTATTTAAAACTTGCAAAAGTTCCGCCAGCAAGTTTAAAAGCGTAAAATGTTTTTAGGCCACGTGTGTCGACGCCTTCCAGTAACCCTGAGCCAAACACCTGAGCGCATTGAGTCCCCCTCTAAAGAACAGGTCGTAGCCAGCCAGGAATTTTTTTTTTTTGGGGGGGGGGGGGAGTATGCATAGCTTTTGTGCATCGCGCGGGCGTTTGTATGGGTGCGCGTATATAACGCACGCAAATAAATAATTTCGGTGGCAGTGGCGAGGGCTGTTGCAATCTCCTACGCCCACTCCCCTCCACCACTGGCTACACCAATACAAAGAAGGATAGCAAGCAGCGTTGCGAGACACTATGACAACATCCGGGCAACCAGTGGAAAACATCAAAGAAAATGCGGGCTTTGGCCCCCGCTATATGGCACAGTACCACATTACATATGCTAGTTATTGCCCAAACATGTTACAAAAGTATTGCTTCCAGTTACTAATGTTTGTTTCACGATATCGCTGAAGCTGTACCTTCTCGTATCTGAAGTTTTGTTTTTCATTTCCCAACAGTGACGTACCAATGGCAGATAGACGGCACCATGCAGACGCTGATTGCCATCTTTTGGCGCTCAGACACCGCGTGTTGAGCTCTTTGCAACGCAAGAAGTCCGCGTGTTTTGCGGCGCAGGATTTAAGTGTGTGGGCTGGCAACGTCCACCAGCCGTCATGTATGCGGAAAGCCATATTCATACACATATACTCTGATAACAGAAGGGCCCCGCAATTAGTTATTTCTAATGTTTGTAGCAACCATAGTTTATGACGTCAGAAGTATCAGATGTAAGATCACCTTTATATCAATGTAAAATTATCGTTGCATGATGATGGCGGTTGATATATATATATATATATATATATATATATATATATATATATCACTCACAGAATGTTTCAGCTAAAAAGCTCCAAGTAATAAAACACGAAAGGTAGGCGATATGCATCTCGAATCGGTGCAGTATGTTCTGAGCCTATAGAGCACGTCAGGATATTTTTTTTTCCAATGGACGTGGGGGGATCGCATGACCACTTTCAGAGACATCACGCAACACTACAGACTGAACAGATGCAAATATCCACCCCCCCACGCAAACTAACAAGAAACAGCAGGTTGCCTGGAGACAACTACAGACACACACGTACCCGAATTCGGTGATCCTTCGCCTCTGCTACCCAGACATTTATACGTCCGACGAGTGTAAAGCCCCATCGCATGCACGCGATTTTCGGGCGACGGGGACGGGGGACAGCGACGAGCGCCATGATTTGCTGTCGCGGAGGGCCATCCATCACCGTCGCTTGTCGCGTCGCAGCTTTCTGGAAAACTAGAAAAAATCGCTTGTCGCCCGGAAGTGAGTGTGACGATTTCCGGCAACATGGCAGCATCACCGATCCTCGCTTCGGTTGCAATTTGCTCTTGTGCTTCCAATCGGCGCGTACTTCAATGAATGCAAGTTATAGCCTACCTTCTTTGCAACCCCATCTCACGTGGAGAGTGAGGCAGCGGCCGTATTTTGTCGTTAATTTTGATTGACGGCTCGTTTTGATGGTTTCGGTGGTAGCTTGCTGCAATGATGGTAGCTTGCTGCAATGTCAGTTGAAGTGCGTCGTAGCGTTCGTAGACATCGTAGATGCGTAGTAGATAGATAGCGTGCGCTTCCGGGCGCCCCCTCGAGGTCACAGCAGATACTTCACCCGCAGTTAAAACAAAACATTGCAAAAAAAAAGAAAATCCCGTAACGCTGCTGTGACTTCCTTATCTCACACAAGTCAATAATAAATTTGACATGCTGCCATTCATCTACTCTGTAATTCTTTTTTTGCAATTTACCTGCGTGCACGCAATAGTTTTAAATCTAGCAACCATGACACTTTGTCGCGAACGGTGGGTGCTCCCGTCGCGACGCGACATCGCGACGGAGCCCGTTTGTCGCTGTCGCTCGTCGCCGTCGCTCGAAAATCGCGTGCATGCGGTTGGGGCTTAAAGCGTGCGGAGCCAGAGCGACGCTGCAGCACATGCTGTGGAAGTGTACCGGTATAGCGAGCATCAGTCCCCTACGAACCCGGTAGACATGGCAGTCTCGAACCGCGAGGCGCAATGGGGGGCGGCTCTGCTCAGCCATGACCTTGCCGATCAACTGTGGGCCGTCCGGCACACCCAGGTTGCCGCCCGGGTCCAAGGACTCAAGGACGTCACCTAGGCTGGGGTGCTTGTAGCCCTACCCCACTCAATGAAGCCGGACATGTTCAATAAAGCTTTTACTCACTCACTCACTCCAAGCTCGGTAGACAACAAAGGTTGCTTAATGAACTTTTTAAATAGTAGCTCTACCGCAAAATCTTCAATACAAAAGTTGTAGCGCTTGTTGAGAAACGTAAGTTTTTTTTTAATCTATGTTAAGGTAGCTCCCCTGTTTAATTTTTTCCAGCCTTTCTTTAAAGCACGTGTGAATTTTAAAAAATAAACACGATTGCCGTCTTAGGCGGGGCGCTTTTATTGCCCTCAAATGTGAGTTTCAACGAATTAAGAAAACCGCGTTGCTCACAGAGGTCGATTGAAAGGGATGCGGTGATTGTGGGCATGGACTTTAAGTGAAAAAGGGGCGTGCCGTTTTAAGAAAAAAGATTTCCTAAATTAAAAAGCAGCCGTCACGTGCAAATGCCTTATACGAAACTTTAGGCAGAGTAGGCATTTTATTCTTTTCCTTTCGCACCAATAAAGAAACACATTGGAAAGAGCGAGGGTGACAGCGTGATGAAGGAGCGAGATAAAAGATTATTCACTCACACATGGCGGCCGCTTTTTCGTCGAAGGCTTTTTTTTTTTCTGAGACAGATCGCCTCTGCCATCACTTAAGGCACGTTCACACCAAGTGCGAATGTGGAAGCCACCAAGTGGAAAGCGCGGTGGTGGATCCGGAAAGCGGACACGGATTATCCGCAAAAGCGGAAAACCCGCGGCCGCTTGCCCGGATTCCTCCCGGGCCGATTTTCTCCGCGCGGAAAATTCGGCCGCTTTGACCGCAGCCAATCAGTGCCCGAGAAGCGCGTTCAGTATTGCGTAGTGCCGCAAGATGGCGACACGTCCACCGTGGATTGATGCATTGCTCCATCCCCGCGGCGGAGCGGACAGGAGGCAATGCGGTCGGTCTGAACAGCCGCGCGACCTCGCTTCCTCTCCGCTTTGAAATTCCGCTTGTCCGCTTGCGTGCTCCACGTTCGGTGTGAACGTGCCATTAACGTCCATCGCAGTAACCGATAGCCTGTTCAATAGACCTCCATGCGGAGCAGCCTTTGATAAATCGTTCAACTTGTAATTGAGGGAACTAAAAGCACCGTGCGTTATGGCACGCTCACGCCGCAAGCGGAGCACGCAGGCGGGCAAGCGGATTTTCAAAGCGGAAAAGCAGCAAAGCCGCGCGGCTGTTCAGACCGACCGCGTTGCATTCTACCCGCTCCGCCGCGCGGATGGAGCAATCCACGGTGGACGTGTCGCTATCTCGCGGCACTACGCAACACTGCGCGCGCTTGTCGGGCCCTGATTGGTGCCGTCAAAGCGGCCAATATCCGCGCGGGAAATTTGGTCCGGGAGCGATCCGGGCAAGCGGACGCGGGTTTTCCGCTTTTGCTGATAATCCGCGTCAGCTTTCTGGATCCGCGCTCGGTGTGAACGCCCGTTTTGGC